>NC_073303.1:287565522-287695522 GCF_027595985.1 Sorex araneus | reverse complement strand
AGATCGAGTGCAAGGCAAATGCCCTCTGAGCTGTACTATTGATCGGTCCAATGGTTTTTAAAGAGACCATATTTACTCTCCACCGAATAATTCATCACCAGATACTTTCAGTCTGAATATCAAACTCCTCCCTGTTATCTGAACTTTACACAAGTTACTAACAATCTCTGGAAACTCCACTTCCTCAAAAGCAAAGTGAAATTAAAAAGAGAGCATTTGCAGAAGTGCACAATTGGCCCTTGGCACCTATTACATGCAAATTAACTTGCCTCCATTTCTTTCATGAAAAAGAAAGAAAGATTGGTCCTAGGAGAGACATGCTTTATGTATCAAGGTCTTGGCTGTATAGACACCTCACATGTAATCTGTTTACCAGGGCTTGTCTTTTCAGGCTGACCATGAAGATAAGTCTTTAAAAAATCATCTCTTGTGTCCTTGTCAGTGCTCTCTATGCTAATATCTGCTTGAATCTCAAAACAGCAGCCTCAACCTCTAGTCATTAAAGTCAGCATCCCAGCTCCTTCCTTCATTCACTTTCCTTTGACAAATTTGGGATTAGAAATTCCAATTTAAAATAAGACTTCAAGCCAGAGCAATAGTGCAAAATTTGTCTTGCATGTGGATGACCTGTGTTCAGTCCCTGACACCCCCATAAGGTCCCCTGAGCCCCACCAGGAGTGATCCCCTGAGTGCAGAGCCAGCTGTAAGCCCTGAACACTGCTGGGAGTGTACCCCACCTCCACCAAAAAAAAATAATAATAAAGACTTTTAAGGAGATAAAAGGGCTGGAGCAATAGCACGGTGGATAGGGCATTTGCCTTGCATGTGGCCACCCCAGGTTTGATTCCTCCATTCCTCTCTGAGAGCCCTACAAGCTACCAAGAATATCCTGCCTGCACGGTAGAGCCTGGCAAGCTACCTGTGGCATATTTGATATGCCAAAAACAGTAAGAAGTCTCACTATGGAGATGTTACTGGTGCCCACTTGAGCAAATCGATGAACAATGGGATGACAGTGCTACAAGGAGATAAAAACTGTAGACTCCTTCCTGTTCTTTCCTACACCTTGAAAATGAAATTACAGACAGGAAATATTTTACATTCAAAAAATAAATTGGATGAGGCTGACACCCAAGGACAGTAGATACAAGGGCCAGGGGGATTGCCCCATAGCTGGAAGTCTGATTCATGAGCAGAGGGGAGAAGGCAGATGGAATACAGAAGAGATCACTAAGAAAATGATGGCTAAAGGAACCAGTTGGGATGGGAAAAGCATGCCGAAAGTAGAAAATGGACCAAACATGATGACCTCTCAGTCTGTGTTGCAAGCTATAATGCCAAAAGTAGAGAGAGAGTATGAGGAATATCGTCTGCCATAGAGGCAGGGGGAGGGTGGGAAAGGGGGGGTATACCCGGTATATTGGTGGTGGGGAATGTGCACTGGTGGAGGGATGGGTGTTTGATCACTGTGTGATCATAACCCAAACATGAAAGCTTATAACTATCTCATGGTGATTCAACAAATTTTTTTTAACTTTTTTAAAATAGTTTATTTTTAATTAGTGAGTCAACGTGAGGGTACAGTTACAGATTTATACATTTTTGTGCTCATGTTTCCCCCATACAAAGTTCGAGAACCCATCCCTTCACCAGTGCCCATTCTCCACCACCAGTAAACCCAACATCCCTCCCACCCTCCCGAGTCCCGTCTCCCCCCACCCCACACTGCCACTATGGCAGGGTATTCCCTTTTGTTCTCTCTCTCTGATTAGGTGTTGCAGTTTGCAATAAAGGTGTTGAGTGGCCATTGTGTTCAGTCTCTAGTCTATATTCGGCCCGCATCACCCTTCCCCCACATGACCTCCGACCACATTTTACTTGGTATTCCCTTCTCTGAGTTGCCCAGAATGAGAGACCAGCCTCCAGGCCATGGAGACAGCCTCCTGGTACTTATTTCTCTATTCTCAGGGGTTAGTCTTATAGTCTATTATTCTATATTCCACAGATGAGTGCAATCTTTCTATGTCTGTCTCTCTCTTTCTGACTCATTTCACTTAGCATGATACTTTCCATGCTGATCCACTTATATGCAAACGTCATGACCTCATTTTTTCTAACAGCTGCATAGTATTCCATTGTATAGATGTACCAGAGTTTCTTCAACCAGTCATCTGTTCTAGGGCACTCGGGTTTTTTCCAAATTCTGGCTATTGTAAACAGTGCTGCGATGAACATATAAGTGCAGATGTCATTTCGACTATACTTTTTGGCATTTCTGGGATATATTCCCAGCAGTGGTATTGCTGGGTCAAATGGGAGCTCAACCTCTAGTTTTTTGAGAATCGTCCATATTGTTTTCCAAAAGGGCTGAACTAGTCGGCATTCCCACCAGCAGTGTAGAAGGGTCCCTTTCTCCAGTGGAGCAAGGAAAGCCTCTTTAACAAATGGTGCTGGACCAACTGGACAACCACATGCAAAAAAATGGGCTTAGAACTTGACCTGACACCATGCACAAAAGTCAGATCAAAATGGATTAAAGACCTCAACATCAGACCACAAACCATAAGGTACATTGAAGAAAAGGTCGGCAAAACCCTCCACGATATTGAAGATAAAGTTATCTTCAAAGATGACATGGAACTAAGCAATCTAGTTAAAACAGAGATCAACAAATGGGACTACATTAAACTAAAAAGCTTCTGCACCACAAAAGATACAGTGACCAGAATACAAAGACTATCTACAGAATGGGAAAGGATATTTCCACAATACCCATCAGATAAGGAGTTGATATCAATGGTATATAAAGCACTGGTTGAACTCTACAAGAAGAAAACATCCAACCCCATCAAAAAATGGGGCGAAGAAATGAACAGAAACTTTACGAAGGAAGAGATACAAATGGCCAAAAGGCACATGAAAAAGTGCTCTACATCACTAATAATGAGAGAGATGCAGATCAAAACAACCACGAGATACCACCTCACACCACAGAGACTAGCACACATCCAAAAGAACAAAAGCAACCGCTGTTGGAGAGGACTCAACAAAATTTTAAAAAATAAAAATAAATAAATAAATTGGGGTAGGGATGTGTACCTACATTGGCAGTGTACCTACATTGTGTACATGATAGGCTTTCAAGGACAGAGGCAGGCTTGGGGCAGGAGAGGAAACTGGGAGGGGGAGGGGAGTGGAGAATGGTGGAGGGATTGATGTTGGAATATCATATGCTGGAAAGCCTATCACGGAAAAAATATGCAATGTTTTGACTCATCATAATTCAATAATTAAAAATTAAGAGAACAAGGGAACACTTGCTTTTCTAATAATAAAATTGTCATCTTCCTTTAAAAAGAACAAGTAAATAAAGGAATAGCAAATTAATAGTCTCTTTCCCTTTCCTTCTGCCCTTTCAAGTACCCTGAAATCTGAGTTCACAGCCACAGGATGGGACTTGCCTTGGGGTAGCTGGAAAACAACCCTCTGTGGTTTTCTGAATACACACAGCACATGGACGTGAGCATGTAAGGTCTGTGAGTTTTTTCCTATATTCAGACTCCAGCTAGATCCAGCTAGATCCAGGCAATCACTCATTATATTTAAATACATACTTACTTTTAGTACTATACTAGCTCTAATTCTAAGCACTATTAATACAAACATAATTAAATAACAATCAGGTTTATCATCCTTAAATTAAAGGTAGAAGATTAGGGAACACTTGCAAAGTTGGAAAATATCACATTTTCAAGTGTTTGGATTTATATTTACATCAAATATTTTATTATGAGAAGGGTCATTTATGTACAAAACTTTCAAAATTACCTTTTGTGTTATTGTGAGGCATTATGTTTATATTCCTATTCTTTCTTTATCTTAACCAATTATTTTTGTATACATATTTGTATATATATTTGCATATATGTATATTTTATACAGAAGGAATGCTCAAATTCTAGTTAGTGAGAGGCACTTGCAGATAAATGACAAGCAGCCCTACCTTTTTCTCCCACATATAACTCTTGAATGTCAAACAAACAGTATTTGCTTAATAACTCACTGACAGTATTTTTGCAAATGTTAACTGACCAAGGGGATTTACACTGTTTTCATTTTGTTTTGCAGAGTTGGCATTTAATTTTGCTTTAACCCATGGGCTCTTGAGAATGTAAGAGTTATGACTTTTGTATTATTATAGATCTGAGTTGGGTTACACCAGCGAAAGCCATTGTTCATTTCAGGAACTCAGCTGAAAGGAAACCCACATGATAGAAATAGGAAGAAATATTTCAGGTGTAAACATGACTCAAGAAATGAGAAATCAGCGTGTTTTTGTGTGAAAGTCTATTTACTCACAACAGAGATTTAGACAATTTCCCCAAAAAGGACATCAAAATACTTAAAATATAGAGCATTATAGCACTACTTAAAATTTGAAGATAAATTAAATCAAATATTACTTTACGCATTTATTCACCTTTTATCTGCTTGTTCAGCATTTGCAATTAATTGCAGATTTTCCCCACTATAGTTTTCCCTCTGCCCAACGAAGTATTTCTGAGTAAATCAAAAAATCTGTGCTCCTAGGTTTTATATTTTTACAGGATTCTGTTAATCTAACTCTCGATTTTTGACTAACCATGATCATTTCTCCATTCTTTGTCCATTTTTCCCCTCTTATCTTGATTTGGCACTTCCCTTTATCATCCTAGCTCCAAATTTATATCTCTGTAGTTTCAGTGTGTTGATTTTAGACAGTCACACCTAGAATATTGCCAGTAACTACCAACTTTATTTTGCCAAGCATAACAACCTTTTTCAAGTACTGTTATTGATAAGCCCTACTGAAATTAGCTAAGCATCGAAGGACCTTAAAGGCAATAAGATCAAAGTGAAATTTATAAACTCGAGACCCAAATTGCAGTGGTTCCACTTACTTTTCGATTTTATTATGGTGCAAGAGTAATGTGCAATCAGTTGAAACTGGTTTTGAATTTTGATCTTTTCCTAGAATAGCAGTATGTGGTGCAACACCCACTCAGATGGGTGTTGTCCAACACCCAGATGGACAACAGCAGTGAACTGTCCAGTTATCCACATAACTATGAGAGTAAACAATTTGCACACTGCAGTAGGTTCAAAGTGTTTCCACTTGCATCCTTTATTTCTTTTGAGTTTTTTTTTGCACATTTGTTTGTTTGGGGCCACACCACATGATTTTTCATGGTTTATCCATCTCTGTGCTTAGTAATCACTCCAGGAGGTGTTCAGGGAACCATACATGGTGCCAGAAATCAATTCAGAGTCACTGACTGCAAGGCAAGTGACTTAATCTCTGTATTATTCCTTTGGTCCACAACGCCCTTTCCCTGAGAAAGTTTTGCATGAACCTCATATCAAATGGTATAGAAGTCAAACTGACTAGTAATGGCTCATAGAGAAATTCATAATAAATCATTTTAAATTTTTGGTGACTCACATTTATTTACAGGACCTCATATGGAGGTCTCAACACATGGTTTAAGAAGATAGGCTTTAGAGTACTGTGTATTGTCAATGTCTTGTGCTTTATCAACTAGTAAGGTGTACAGATGACCTGCCTGTGTGTTCTTTTTATGGAGAGATAAGAGGGTGTAAAAAAATACAAAGATGCACGCATGGGAGGGTGTGATGTGATGTGTGTGGTGTGTTGTTCGAGGACTCTCGGGGCAGTTCTCTCTCATGCGTGCCACTTGTGTTCAGTGTTCTCGAGCCGCTGTGTATGGACCGGATCGGGAGGGCTCCTCCTTGTGCTCTGCGTTTGTGTGTGCCGCTGTGCTCTCTTCGGTCTGTCTCTCTATCTCTGTTTCTGTCTCCGTAGTCTCTCCTCTGGTCTCTATCTCTGCTTCTGTGCCTTCTTTCTGCTTCTGTGTCTTCTCCTGTGTCTTCTGTCATGCCTCTGTGTCTTCTCTCCACTTCTGTCTCTTCTCCTTGCTTCTGTCTTACCTCTACCCTTTGTCTTCTCCTCCACTTCTGTGTCTTCTCTCCTCTGTGTCTTCTCTTCTGCTTATGTCTTGCCTCTCTCTTTCTCCCCTTACAGTCTTAGTATAGATAGCAATTACATAGGGTGGTGACATAAAGGTGGGTTGAACATTAACAAATCAACAAAGAGGGGTAAGATAATTTCTCCAGGAGATTAACAAAACCTCATCTGAGATTACTCCAGATTAATCCAGATCCTCTGAAAGGTGGGATCCAAACAAGGGTGTGTCACTATCTTCCTTCCTCAGCTAGTAATCCACTTAAATAGTTATAGTAAATTTACTTCTAATATTTCTAGCAATGCCATTCTGTATGAGCACAGTAAGAGATATATCAGACTTAAAGTTTAGTTCTTCCTGAGGACATTCACTATATATTCCAGACCACAGTCCTCAGGTCAGGTTAGTCTTCCTAACTTCAGCAGGGTCCTACTAGTCTTGTTACTTTTGTATCATGACACCATTTGTCTATGATCATGTTCTCAACTCAGAGTTGAGTGTTGTTGTGCTTTGGCCTGGCCCATTTTGATGCCACGGTAGCTGATAGCTTGTCCTGGTCCATTCTGTCCCTCATCGGGACCCTGCTTTTGGGGTGCTTGGAACTAAGGGCAACTAGTTGAGAAAGCAGATGTCCAGGGGTAAATATTATTGGAGTCCATCAGCTGCCAAGTTACAAAGCATAATATTAACTTCCTGTGTCCATACAGAAAGGACATTGCTTTAAGGTAAACTAAGTTCCCTGCGTCAAGGCTAAAAGGACAAACCCAATGTCCTTATACAAGAGGGAAATAATTATTCTTGAGATAAAACTCATGATAATTGCAGAACTATAGGCTCAGTGATTGTAGTGAAACTGAAGATGGCTAAGCTAAGCTCTGATGTTTGCTGGGTTAGGTGTATCTATTTTATTTTGTTTTATTTTTTGCTTTTTGGGTCACACCCCATGATGCTCAGGGGTTACTCCTGGCTCACGCACTGAGGAATTACTCCTGGTGGTGCTCGGGAGACCATATGGGATGCTGGGAATTGAACTCGGGTTGGCCACATGCAAGGCAAATGCCCTACCCTCTGTGCTATTGCTTCAGTCCCCCATTTTCAACTTAGAGTGTGTTTATTGGAGTGTAACTATTATAACTTAAGGGGGACATCTATAACTTATATCACTGTATCGATGTATCACTGTCATCCTGTTGCTCATCAATTTGCTCGAGTGGGTACCAGTAAGGTCTCCATTGTGAGACTTGTTACTGTTTTTGGCATATCTAATACGCCAGGGTAGTTTGCTAGGCTCTGCTGTGCAGGCAGAAAACTCTCATATAAAAATTGATTTTGCTAAAACAATCCATTAAAATTCTTGCATTGGTTATGTCCTACAATAAACTTTTGAAACTTTATCTCTCCTCCCTTTAAAGGCATACATTCCATACAACTTGTATAAGTGTGATCCCAAACTTTTTAAAAAATTAATTTATTTTTTAGTGAATCACCGTGAGGGTACAGTTACAGATTTATACATTTTCATGCTCGTGTTTCCCTCATACAATGTTCGAGAACCCATCCCTTCACTAGTGCCCATTCTCCACCACCAATAAACCCAGTATCCCTCCTACCCTCCAATCCCATCTTCCCCCACCCCACCCTGCCTCTGGGGCAGGGTATTCCCTTTTGTTCTCTCTCTCCAATTGGGTGTTGTGGTTTGCAGTAAGGGTGTTGAGTGGCCATTGTGTTCAGTCTCTAGTCAACTTTCAGCACAATCACCCTTCCCCCATGTGGCCTCCAACCACATTTTACTTGGTGTTCCCTTCTCTATCTGAGCTGCTTTTTCCCGGAATGAGAGGCCAGCTTCCAAGCTATGGAGTCAACCTCCTGGTACTTATTTCTACTATTTTTGGGTGTTAGTCTCCTACTCTGTTATTTTATATTCCACAGATGAGTGCGATCTTTCTATGTCTGTCTCTCTCTTTCTGACTCATTTCACATGACCCCAAACTTTTGACTGGAAATAATCTTCACACGTGAAATCAAATCAAGATTATTCAATATATTTCCATGAGATGCTGTGTGTTATCTAGACATAAATATTGTCTCAGTTATATAAAATATTATAAAATTAAAGAAATCTTTTTCTGGTTTAATATAAAATGTATAAATGTATCAATGATTTCTGAAAGAATCACGGAATTGAAAAGTACTTGATCATTCCCTACAGAAAGTAAGAACTAAAAATTCTGAACTTATATTTGATATGAAAATAGTACAGTGGACATGGTGTTTGCTTGCATGTTACCAACCAGAGTTTGATCCCTGGCACCTGAAATGGTCCCCTTACCACAGCCAATAGTTATCTCTGAGAGCAGAGATGGGAGTAATTAATGAGAACCACTGGGTGTAGCCCTAAAACAAAGCCAAAAAAGTGACCAAAGCAGAGAATAATTCAGTTGGCAGAGAGCAAATCTTCTAAAAATGAAAAGAAATGCACAAATATGTGAATATACTGAACTGCGAAGCATTTCACAGAAAAGAAGTAAAAAAATCTTCCTTTGAAGTTAGAAACTCTAATCAAGTAGGTTTGAAAAGCTTATCAAAAGCTTATCAAAAAGCTTGTTTTCAAATTGTAAGTAGATAAAATAATATAAACAAAGAAGCTGATAATTTTCCAACTTCATTAATGCATTTCATCCAACCTGTAACACTGATCTAATCCTGGCTGCTGACTGGTGTTAAGAGAAATGGCAGGCTTATATCTTTTCCAATAAAGATTTCTCAATCTGTTACCAGGAAGAGACACAGTCAACTACAGTTTGATGAAGTATGAAATCAGGAATGTAAAGTTAGAGAAATTATATTGGAAGTGATTTTATGGATACTCCCAGAGATAGTTTTAGAATCATGAACCACTATCTTGTGGGAATCTCCTTTTAGATATCAAGTCTCCAAGTGAGAGTGACATTAAAGAGAATTTAGATTCAGTCAGGTTGGAGATAATGTGATCTGAGTTTAGAAAAGTCAGAGAACCTATAAAGTGGTAAGAAAGGAAAAGATCATAGATCTTTCAGAAAGAGGGAAGGACTTTTCCAGGTGTTAGAGGTGGTATCGTTGCCTCAAAGAAATGGTTTATATGTCAGGGAAAACATAAATCTAGAAAAACAAATCAGAAAAACAAAAATGAAAATCTAATAAGGGTTAGACTGGAAAGATTTTGCATCCAGGCTACGTGGTTTGTCTTTGATTTTGATAATGATAGGAAACTTAAAAAACATATACACACACTTAAAAATTGATTGAGGTTTTGTGATTTACAGTATTGTTAATAATGGTTTACCATGCACATAATTCCATCACCACACTCTTCACAAGTATACTCACTTCCCTACCCCAATAACCCCTTTCAACACCACCCCCCAATACACCACACACACACACACACACACACACACACACACACACACACACCAACTCAGTTTGGATCAGTTTTCCTCTGGCCCTTTTTTGCTACCTGTGTATCTTTAAGTTCCATAGATGAGAGAAAATTATAGGAATTTTTTAATGGACAGTTGGGTGCAATGGAGTAAGAAATAATAAGAAATAGCCAGGAAGTAATAGCTGATGCATTTGATTCCAAAAGAACATTTTGTTTTATTGAGTTTTAAATTTGAACATTGAACATTGAGTTTTAAGTTTGATGCTGAAATACTTCACTAGGATGAAGGGATTAAATGAAAGTTTCTTTCTTTCAATATATAATTTTCTATTCTGAGTTTAATTGCTTTACGTTTATTTTGTTCGTGTCAGTCAACTTAGTGGAACTTTTTTAGTCTTAGGTTTTAAAAAAATTGCCACCAAGAGATAATTTCAGTTATCTTTATAGTTATACTTCAGTCATCCGTTTGAAGTTTCCTTAGGCTCATAAATTCCACTTCTAAGTATCTCTACAAAACAGTACTTCAAAAAGACATTTGTATCCCTATTTTCACTGCAGCCCAGTTTACAATAGCCAAGATCTGAAACCAGTCTAAATGCCCACAAAAAGATGGTTGATAAAGAAAGTGTGGTATACATACACAATGGAATACTACTCAGCTATAGGAAATGATAAAAATGTGCAATTTTCCACTAAATGGACGGAACTTGAGGGTATTGTATGGTCATAATGCAAGGAGGAAGAGTGTAGGATAACATAGTCTCAGGTAGTTTAGGTTTATTGGGTTACTCCCGTTACAGTGCTCCCATTCCTCTTTGATTATTTGTAGCTTCTTTCTTAGTGTTCTGTTGACTTGTAAATATTGTTTTGTTCTTCTCCTTGAGTCCTTTGCATAGTTTATTCAGAGCAATGTCCTTTTTGTATGGACACAGGAAGACTTAGCAAATGCTATGCTTTTGTAACCTGGGAGTCATTTGACTCTACATTATATTTTCCTCCCTGGCATCTGTTCTCTCGACCTAAGCCTCAGCTGCCCTTACTTCCTAGCACCCCCCAAAGCAGGGTCCTGATGAGGGACAAGACGGACCCAGGGCAAGCGAGGAGTTGTGTGCTACCCTGGTATCGAGATGGGCCTGGCCAAAGTGCCTAATGCTTAACTATAAGTTAAGAGCTTGATCATGGACAAATGTTGTCATGATCCAAACAATGATAACTAGATTTAGACCCTGCTAGGGTTAGGAATGATTAATCTGGCCTGAGTGCTGTGGTCTGAGTCTGTGGCAAGATGTTGCCAGGAGAGCTGCCTTGCAAGCCTCAATGTATCTCTTGCTATGTCCATATAAAAATAACTAGTATTAAGATGTTGATGAGTGTTGGAATAAGGAGAGGAGAAAAAACCCTTAAGAGGTATTTTGCCTACTGGCAGTCAGGAAGGGCTTTGGAATGCCCCTAGGTTGTGTTCCCTTTGAACCTGATAGCCCTCAGGAAGGGCTTTATTATGTTGATTTTGCTCCCAGGCAGTGTGTAACCTAGGGGCAAGGGGGAGAGAGGAAAAGGGGAGAGAGAAAGAGGGAGGATGGAGCTGGGAGTGCGGGAGATGAGAAAGGTGGAAGATTGAATAAATGGTAACTAATCAGCAACCAGCTCGGTCCTCATTCTTCCTTCACCTGTCCTTGGCCAAAGGCCGTCCCAATCCAGCCCATACACAGCGGTTCCAGAGCACCGAACGTGGGTGGTGAGACAGCGGCCCGGAGAGCCCGCGCGTGCTAATGCCCCTCCGCGTGCCTTAGTTTTTTACAGAAGAGTATATTGTCTAATGGCACTAAAACCACATTCTTTGGAATAAGTCAGACCTATCTTTAAATCCTAATTCTGTCTTTTATTTGTTGTGCAAACTTGGCAAATTAAAATGATTACACTAGTAATATTTTCTCATTCACAAAATGCGTATCTATAATAGTCACTACCTTAAGCTATTAGAAAAATGAAGAGAAAAAACATTTAGTTCAGTTCATGACATGAAACTAGCCCTCAATAAAAGTTCATGATTGATTTCACTACAATAAGTAAACTTAGTGTAATTGTACGGTTAAATTTAAATTGAGATTGCACATACC
Source organism: Sorex araneus (assembly GCF_027595985.1). Lineage (NCBI taxonomy): Eukaryota > Metazoa > Chordata > Mammalia > Eulipotyphla > Soricidae > Sorex > Sorex araneus. The sequence continues at coordinate 287,683,961 of NC_073303.1, read as the reverse complement.
TGGCGACTTCAGATTTCACTCAGAGGAAGATAACATTTGAGAAGTTTCTATTTGGGGGAAGGCAGAGTTTGGGCCCCATCAGGAGGTACTCAGGGTTTACTCCTGACTCTGTGCTCAGGGATCACTCCTGACAGGCTCTGGGGACCTTACAGTGGAAATCAGGCCAGTTGGAAGCATGCATGGCAAATGTGCTACCAGCTGTACTATTGCTCCGGGCCCAAGACGTTTCTTATAGGTATAAGATCTTAGCATGTAGGATTATGGGATGAAAGGAGAGAAATGAGTGGGAGAAGCTCTTTCCGAGGAAGAGTAAAACTTCACAATATTTCAACATATATAAGAAACAAGTTGTCTACCTTTTGTAAGTGATGTCATTAAATTTCACTACCTCCCTGCGGGTATATTGGTTGCAGCAATTTCAGTGATTAATTGAATAGTGACTTGTGTTATAGTTTCAACAGAGAGTTATCCTTAGTACCAGAATTTCAATCCAACTGTATTGATTAGTGGTGATAAGGATCTCATGACTGAATTCTTATGGATCAAACTTTCAAATACTCAGAATTGAGGATCTGGGGCAGGTAAAAGGGGGAATGAAAGCCTGTTTGTAAACATTTGTTAAATTTGAGTAGGCTCTGTTGTTCTTGGGAAGACTTTCATTTCCTGACTCACCTACATTGGCTTTCATGGTTTCCATTGGATGCTCGCCTGTGTTCTGCTTTGATTATCTTGGATCAAACCCCAATCCTTCTATATTTCTCTCTGTTGTGTTGGGTAAGTCACTTAAATGATTCTCTTCACCTCCCCCACGCCCCCAATTTTGTGAACTAGTGATACAATGCATTTACAATTTACAACAGAAATGGCATAAATGTGAATGAACTCCACTGAAATTCTCATATAGATCTTTTGCACATCTGAGATGGAAGTAACTTACTTGAAATTTTTGTTTTGAATGTTTTATAGAACATTCTAAATGACCAAATTTACTAGACAATTGTTATAAGTTCTGCATGGCTCGCTGTCCTATGATGCAATCCAAAACCACCTGGAGGCCAAGGAGATAGTTAACAGGGGTTAAAGCACATGGCTGTGTGATTCTGAGCAACATTCAATCCCCAGCACCACATAGTCTCCTGCACTTCACCAGGCATGGGGTCCTAGAATTTCCCAAGTCGTCAGGGATACCCTGGTGGTCTCGGCACTGTAGGGTCTGAGCAGCACCACATGCCCAGACCTTAGCACTGAACCACCATGCCTGTGGGCTGTGTTTAGTTGGGTGGGAGTGGCCTCGTAGTTCCATGAGGAACCCACTTAGGATGAACACACCCCCAGTGTACTTGTGTGTGTGTGTGTGTGTGTGTGTGTGTGTGTGTGTGTGTGTGTGTAGCTTGCAGTAGAGCAAGGTATTCAACCCAGTATTTTCTTAAAACCCTTATTTTTTAAAAATGCCTCTCCCTTCTGGGTATAAATTAAAAATAAATTGTACCAATAATGGTACTATATTTTAGAAGGAACTTTTATAATGCTCACAGTAAACTTAAGTCTTATGGGACAGATAGAGAGAAAACAAGTATTAAAAATATATGTATCATTGAATATTCTCCTTTGACTTGAATATTTTTGATTCTTGGATGTCTCTACTCCTTAGTATGATCTGTAGTGCATGGAAGTAATTAAGTCACTCACTCATTTATTTATTTAATATATATTTGTTGATGCTCAGTGTTAAATGAAGCTAGTCACACAGTCTTTGCATGGGAACCTAAGTTCTCCTTTCTTTTTATGGCAGAGATGGGGTTGACTCAAACCATTTGTGCTCAAGGCTTGTCCTTTGCTATATGCTCAGGGATTACCCCTAGCAGTGCTTGAGGACCATATGCACTACACAAGATAGAACTGGGGTCATCTATCTGCAAAGCAAGCATCTTACCCCTGTTCTATCTTTCCAGATCCTAAATTCTTAAACAAAAATATTTAGATAGGGACTTCTGCAATGATTCAATAACATTGCTTAGTATTCATGGGCGTTCTAAAGTAGAGGTAAAAATTCACATAAAGTTACTTATATTATACTTTTCTCTTATACTATGCTTTTATGAAACTCATTCCTTGATGATGTGGTACACAAGTAAAGAGAAGGGCAGAACGGACTTTCTAAGAGAATATTTAAATATGTGATAAGAAAACATAAGGAAATTACTGTGAAACGGTGTGGAAAATATTAGTAATGGTTAACTAAGTGTGCTCAAGTCGATTCAAAAATGTTCAACTAACGATAGAATAGATACTGAACATAAGGAGATATGCAAGGGGCACAGCCACTAGAGAGGAAAGTTTCATTTTTGGATGATTTCTTAGTTACCTTTTAACTCAAAGGAAGTAAACTAACCTTTAGCACCAGGTTTATTCCACTGTGGTTTCACCCGAAGTACCATGGCTTAGTTATATTGTGCCATGATGAATGTTTTGTTTTTCCAGGTGAAATAAGTGACAGACTGAGTAATCATATGGGCATTACTGCTGAATCAGAGGTGTGAGTTTTGATGTATGATTCACTGAGTAGCCCCTGAGGTTCGGCTTCAGTAGGATTGAAACTTTATGCAAGGTTAGAGATAGATTAAGGGCATAAATTTTCCAGAACCCAGTATTAAGCATTCTCTACATTGGAAAGTTCATCCCATCCTACATTAATCCTCATACCTGTTAATTCTTCCTCATTGGAACATCTTTAATGTCAAGAAACATACCAGACTGTGTGCTTTTCCATTTGTTCCAATGGAAAGTTCTTCCCTAAGTGAGCATAATTATGTCTTTCAGTGTTTTTTTTTTTTTTAATTTTATTGAATCACCATGTGGAGGGTTACATAGTTCTCAGGATTATGTCGATTATACAATTCTCAAACACCCTTCCCTTCACCAGTGCCCATCCTCCATCACCAACCCCCCCAGTATACCTGCCGCCCCCTCCCACCTCCCCAGTCCCCACCCTTGTACTTGATAAGTTTCACTTCATTTATGCCTTATCTCGATTACATTCCATGTTTCAACACACAACTCACTACCGTTGTTGGGGTTTCCCCCAAAAAAGAAAAGCAGTCCTATTGCCAAGGAGGCATTTGATAGTTCTCCACTGCTAAGAATATAGAGATATTAAGTCCCGCTGTTTGTTACATAACTTTTCTTTTTCCCCCTTGCCCCGTGCCACCGAGTTCACGCCTGTTTAGTAATCGCCACGCTGCCTGACAAGGGAAAAAAAAAAAAACGAAAAGGATGGTTATTTCCCGTCATCAGCAGACGTGGGGCTCTGGCTTAGTTGATAGACTAGTAGAGTGTCTGGAAGCAGTTTCTGGAACCGAAGGTCTTGCGCTGGTATCGGCTCCGGCTCGAGATTCCACCAGCGTCCCACTGTTCCATGTACATAATTTTTCCCCTTATATCCCATTCCCACGCCACCAGGTCTGTTTGCTTAATGGACATCACACTGTAGTTGACGACACGCTGCGTTTCTTCCCGAGAAAGAAGAAAATTTCTTCTCAGCTGGCGTGGGGATATAGCTTAGTTTAGTCTAGAGAGATGGCTACCGTTTTGATTGCCTTCAATATTTCAGCAACAGACTTACTATTCTTGTTAGGATCTCCCACAAAAGTCCGACCCATTAAAAGCGAACCATTACATATTGCTGATGCTAAGATGACATTAGGCTTTGGGTTTCTGTATAAAGTCCAGGGAAAGTACAACCAGAAATAACATCACTACAAACTTTTACCCTTTTATGGTGCTCATAAGATGGAGAAGTCCTGCGCTGTGTTCAGGAGGGAGGAGTTGAGAGAGAGAGACAGGTTAAAAGAATTGGGGGATGCCCGGGTCCCACTGTTTCAGCGCACCGTGGGGTCTCTGGTCCCATGCCGGAATTAGTTCAGTGGGCTGCCTGGAGTCCAAGGGCGCTCCCTTGGGCTCTTCCATCATGTTTGCTCCGCAGCCGGATCCAAAGGGCGCCTTTCAGTGTTTTTATAATGTTTTCTGATTAAGTTCTCTGAAGCTTCCTTGGAGGATTGTCCTTCCAGTCATGTTTACGGTCTCCTACATTAGATTTACCTTCTTTGGGAAAAGGAGTGGCACAGCCTGGTGTACTTACAGTTTACTTTTGGCCTTATTTCCAGGCAGTGCTCTAGCAGAGCTCCTGGGACCAGATGTGATGCTGTGTATCAAGCCCGGGTCAGTTGCCTGCAACACCACGTGCCTCTCCTGCTGTATTATCTCCCCAATCCCTCATCCATTTAGATTGAAAGTATCTTCTTTGCTCCAACTTCTTGCTGCCACACCTAATGTGATATGTTCCCAGTACCCTTATTAAATTTATGAACTTGAATCGTCTCTACTAGACAGAAGCCAGACTATTTCATATATCGGAGATACTCAAAATCAGGCATGACAAACCCAGAGGTGGTTGACCACAATGAATGGCCACTAGCTTTATTCTAACTCCACGTTTGTCTATGTACTCCTTTTTTTTCAACTGGAACCTTTTTAGTCTGTTTCACATGGATGTGAATGAACAAAAAGATATGTTTTAAAATGAGCCTAGAGACCTCAGGAATAGTCACAAAAAAAGGTGACTTAGAACCTGTTTTGCAATTTTTAATGGACTAACTATCTTTACCCTGTGTCATCATCCCTAGCCAAAAACAAAAGAAAATTAGCTTAGGTCCTGAATTGGTAACAGAGTGCTAATTTAAGTATTAAATCCTACTTTCTTGTCATCATAGGGATACGGGTGGGTAGGTGGTGGATTTCTTGTACTTTCAGCATTTAAACATTTGGAGTTTTAACTCACTTGTTCGAGAATTCTGATATTTGTTTCATGGATCAAGAGACATATAATGAACTGATGTATGCTGAGGCAGAACAAAATCTATAGAGTAAACACTGCCACTGCTCAGAGCTTAGTATGACTAGGAGTGATTATGTGGGAATTGAATGCAGATAGTTACATTACTGGAATGAGGTTGTATTTCTGTGCATGGAAACCAGTGAAAGAATTTATATTGCCCAACAATGACAGAAATGTCATGACATTTACCAAGATTTTATCCAAGGGGCAGTGGGAAATTAGTCCAGCCAAATGGATTTTATTTCTTTTTTTAAAAAAATTTTATTAGTAAATCACTGTGGGATACAGTTACAAATTTATGAACTTTCATGTTTGTATTTGGTTTACATCCCTCCACCAGTGCCCATTCTCCTCCTTCAATTTTCCCAGTATCACTCCCACCAACCTCACCCCAACCCCCCCCACCCCACCCTGCCTCTGTGGCAGGGAATTTCCTTTTGTTCTCTCTCCTGTTGGATGTTGTAGTTTGAAATAGAGGTATTGAGTGGCCATCATGTTCGGTCTATAGTCCACTTTTGGTATGCGGCTTTTAACCCGAGTGGGTCCACCCAATATTCTCTGCCTTTTCCCCCCAGCATGTGAGGCCAGTTTCCAATCTGTGGGCCAGACCTCCTGGTTCTAATCTCTACTACTCTTGGGTGTTAGTGTCTCATTCTACTACTTTATATTCCACATATGAGTGCGATCTTTTTATGTCTGTCTCTTTCTTTCTGACTCATTTAACTCAACATGACACTCTCCATGTTGATCCACTTATAGGCAAATTTCATAACTTCATCTTTTCTAACAGCTGCATAGTATTCCATTGTGTAGATGTACCAAAGTTTCTTTAACCAGTCATCTGTTTTGGGGCATTTCGGTTTTTTCCAGATTTTGGCTATTGTAAATAGTCCTACAATGAACATAGAAATGCAGATGTCCTTTCTACTATACCTTTTTGCTTCTCCAGAGTATATTCCCAGGAGTGGTATTGCTGGGTCAAATGGGAGCTCAATTTCTAGTTTTGTGAGAATCATCCATATTGTTTTCCAAAAGGGCTGAACCAGTCAGCATTCCCAACAGCAGAGAAGGAGAGTCCCGTTCTTCCCACATCCACGCCAACACTGGCTGTTTTTGTTCTTATGGATGTGGGCCAGTCTCTGTGTTGTGAGATGATATCTCATTGTTGTTTTGATCTGCATCTCCCTAATGATTAGTGATATAGAGCATTTTCTCATGTGCCTCTCAGCCATTTGGATTTCTTCTTTGGGAAATTTTCTGTTCATTTCATCACCCCATTTTTTGATCGGGTTGGCAGTATTCTTCTTCTGGAGTTCAACTAGTGTCTTGTATATCCTTGATATCAACCCCTTATCAAATGGGTATTGGGAAAATATCCTTTCCCATTCTGTAGGCTCTCTTTGTACTTTGGTCACTATTTCTTTTGAGGTGCAGAAGCTTCTTAGTTTAAGATAGTCCTATTTACTTATCTCTGTTTTCACTTGCTTGGCCAGTGGTGTGTCAGCTGTGAAGATACTGTTGGCTTCAATGTCATGGTGGGTTTTGCAGACCTTTTCTTCAATGTACCTTATTTATGGATTGTGGTCTGATGTTGAGGTCTTTAATCCATTTTGATCTGACTTTTGTACATGGTGATAGGTGGACATCTGAACTCCTTTTTTTGCATGTGGCTGTCCAGTTTTGCCAGCACCATTTGTTAAAGAGGCTTTCCTTGCTCCACTTCACATTTCTTGCTCCCTTATCAAAGATTAGATGTTCAAACAATTGCAGTGGTGTGTAGGGATATTCCACTCTGTCCAAATGAATTTTAAATGAGCATAGACTACAAAATCAAAAATGCCATTTGGCTTAATAGAGGATAGTTAACAGAGAATTCATCATGCCAGTCTTTGTAATCAATCTGTTTATTGTGATCAGCTGTTTTGATTAAAGCACAGGAAGAAAATTTAGCTTTACAAGTATAAAAAGTTTTTTTAACAGGGACATATTTTAAAATTTTTTAGAAAAAAATATTGATGAACTTTTTATCTGAATAATGCACCAAAGCACGACTTGGCTTTGTTAAAAAGTTAATTGTAATATGAAATCCAAAACAGTATCAATAAATTGTTTAAACCGGGGCTAGAGCAATAGCACAGCGAGTAGGGCGTTTGCCTTGCACGCAGCTGACCCGGGTTCGATTCCCAGCATCCCATATGGTCCCCTGAGCAGCGCCAGGGGTAATTCCTGAGTGCAGAGCCAGGAGTAACCCCTGTGCATCGCCGGGTGTGACCCCAAAAGAAAAACATAAAATAAAATAAAATGCTCAAACCATTACAAATATAATATCTCTGTAATTACATTACTGTTTCTTGTGTCCTATTTACCAAATTGTTATATATCATAAAATGTACATACATGTATATACGTATACGCATGGATGTATTTTATATATGTAAGCATACATCAAACATAGCAAACAATGAAAGAACAAGGTTTAAAATTAAAAAATAGTAGGCTCTGGTTTAGAGAGATAGTACAGCAGATAAAGCACTTGCCCTGCCCACAGCTTACCTGGGTTTGATTCCTAGCACTACTTATAGTGTCCTGGGCCTGCCAAGAATAATCCTTATCACAGATTATTCTTGTGATAATCCCTGAGCACAGATGAATGCAACCCCAAACAAAAGAATAACAGGGGGCTTGAGTGATAGACAATGGGTAGGGCATTTGCCTTGCACATAGTCAACCCGGGTTCGATTCCCAGCATCTGTATGGTCCCCAGACACTGCCAGGAGTAATTCCTGAGTGCAGAGCCAGGAGTAACCCTTTGCATCTCCGGGTGTTATCTAAAAAGAAAATAAGAAAAAAAGGAAAACAGGAAAAAAAGAAAAGTTATAATTTATTACTTGTTTATTATATTCTAGGCTCTGCATTAAGACCTTTACAACCTATCTTGGAACTCAGAATTCTCATATTTTTGTTAATCGCACTATCAAAAGGTTTTCTCAAGCTCACATATATTGAGTAGTTTAAACTAAACTCAGGTCTGTGAGACTCCGGGGATACAAGATTTTAACCAGATTTATTTTGCTACTTAACTATAACCACTGACTGATTTGATTGTGGACTGGAGCGATAGCACAGCGGTAGGGCGTTCGCCTTTCAAATGGCCGACCAGTGTTCGATTCCTCCACCCCTCTCGGAGAGGCCGGCAAACTACCAAGAGTATCTCACCCGCACGCCAGAGCTTGGCAAGATACCCATGGCGTATTGGACATGCCAAAAACAGCAACAATAAGTCTCACAATGAGAGACGTTACTGGTGCCCGCTCGAACAAAATCGATGAGCAACAGGATGACAGTGACAGTGATTTGACTGTGAAGGTTTTTTTTCAATAAGCATTAATCAAAGAAAAATGAGTGAGAATTTTTTATAAGTTCTGTTATAAATCAGCTCATTTCCTCTAAAGCCCGCTTTATTGTCACGCTTGTAGTAGGAATAGTTTGTGGCACTAGCAGAAACAAGTTTTTACCAAAACAACAACAACAACAACAAAAAAACCTGTTTTGTTCTTTTTCCTCATCTGAAAATGTAGAGCTGCTTCCACCTGCAGGCTGAAGAGACTATTGCAGTTTTGCTACTTAATATTGTTTAGGTCTTTCAGGGACAAGCGGCTAGTGGAAGGAATGCAGGCACCACTTTCCTCAGCAGGAGGGTCTAAGGCTGCAGCCAGCCTAAGTGCAGTTATCTGGCAACTTGGAACCCGGGGCACATAGTCAGCCAAGATGTCCGTGGTAGGGACCCTGCAGAACATCGAGACCTGGAACTGCACGGGTCATCCAGCTACCTCTGCCACCTGCGTTTCTATCCTGGGGACTGGGGATAGCTCAGAAATAGCAAATACAACTTCTTTTCTCTCCCATGCATATGGAGCTGTATGGATTAAAATCTGTTATTTGTACTGAGTGCCAACTATATGTCAGGAAAACTTTAATTACATGGGATGCTTGTGGTGTATTAAAAAGTTATCATAACATGCTTGAAAACATCTTGAGTGAGTCACCAAAAAAAATTGTGGTAGTTTTCTTCCTATTTATGTTACATAGAGGACTACCTTTGTGTGTATACGAATATTAGAAATGAGAGTGAAATTTAAGGTCATTTTCAGTGACCTTAATGGAGCTCTTTTTGCTGTTGTTTTGTTTTGTTTTCCGGCCATACTAGGTGATGTTCAGGGATTACTCCTGGTTCTGTGCTCAGGAATTACTCCTGGTTCTGTGCTCAGGGATTACTCCTGGTGGCAGTGCTTGGGCAACCATGTAGGATTCTGGGACCAAATCTGGGTAGGCTAAATGCAAGCAAACAGCCTGCTGCTATACATCTCTTTGGCCTCTGAACAAAGCTCTTTGCTTCTCATATATGCCTCTTCTAGTCCACTCACTACAGTGCTGAGTCTCCCATCTTCTCTGTTCTCTTTTTCTAAGACCTAGGCATAGCCCTGACATCAGAGTCAGTGATCCACACAGGTGTGCTGAAGAGAATGAAATGAAACTAGTTTTGAGCAGATAAAGCTAAATATTAGAGTGTGGGTAGAAAATAAAAAGTGACTTATGGCATAGATCCTTTTTATACACACTATGTAGATTCCACAGTGACATAGTCTATATTTAGACCCTCCAGCCCCTCAGTTCCCTCCCACATTTCTCTCTACCTTAGAGTGTGCTCATATCCCATCCTAATAGCTGTCCCTCCTATAATGCTGTGGGTGACTTTCCTTTCTGCAGTCACCTCTTCTTCAGCTACATAAATGAACATTTAGGCTTGACTGTGTCATGTCAGTCTTAAAAAGAAGGCAACTTTGAGGAACATTTCTATAGTTGTGTGAACAGTCCCCCCCCCCCCATCACCAATCTCCAACTATATAGATTTGGTGCAACTTAAGAAAATGTAATAAATAACAATCTCTATTTTTTTATGGTTGCAGAAATCTCTGATTTCTAGAGAGATATAAGTGAGAGATATAAGTTCACGTGTGCATTTGCTCATGAAATGCATACGTGTGCTTGATATTTTTCCTTCCTTAATCATCTACATTTAGATAGTATATTTGAATTTCTGTCCCATGATTGGCACTAGTTAGGGAAAAGTTGGTATCAAAGATGTGATTCCGTTTTTTAATTTTAATGTAAACAAAGTCACAAATGTTGATACCATTTTATATTTTTTGCTTTTTGGGTCACACCCAGAAATGGGGGTTACCTCCTGGCTTTGCACTCAGGAGTTACTCCTGGCGGTGCTCAGGGGACCATATGGGATGCTGGGAATTGAACCTGGGTCGGCTGCATGCAAGGCAAACATCCTACCGGCCGTGCTATTGCTCCAGCCCCTGATACCATTTTAAAGATGCAATTCTAATATTCCTCTTCCAAAAGCTTTGTCCCTTATTTGAAGTAACTGGTTCAGAAAATTAATATGTATCCTTTTCCTCTTTTCAGGCATATTCTGCAAAGCAAAACAACTATCTCAGAGTCTGAATTTTAGACAAGTTATAGTTATAACATGAAGTCTTGTTCTCTACTCTTAGTTTTCTGAATCTGAATCACTGAAGAAAAATCAGGAGGATGTGCTTTTGAAATTGGCCGGTGGAGATTCCAAAATATTGCCTGGGGCAGAGGGTCCACTGCCAGCAGGAAAAGTCCTCAGTGAAACATCCCTGTGTGGAAGGCAGGAAGCCACGTGTCCAGGGCATTTCCTGTAAAGGGTCTGTGTTTTTGGAATTGGTTTCCTCCCCTAGGTCAGCAGCTTATGAGCATTTTAGATTTTAGGGCTTAGGGCAAGATTCACTTATGACTCACCAAAGCAGCATGCATGCCCTGTTCCTGCTTTAAACTTTGAAAGGGGCCCTTTAAAAATTCACAATTCTTCAATGCTACTAAAATAAATCCAGTAGAATAATGAGAATCAAAAAGCATCTGGAAGGCACCTCTGCTGTTAACACGGATAACCTTATTAATGATCAGAACTGGGCGCAAAATCCATGTATGGTTTTACATCCAGCTTTTATTTGTGTTTAATTTGTGCTTTTGTGTTTTTTTGAATAAAAATTAATTAGAATTAGAAAACAAGTTTTAGTCATGAGGATATTATTTTGATGTATTCTTAAGAACTTTATCCATATTTATTTAGACTTATAATAAATACTATAACTAAATTACTGTTCAATGAACAAAAGTAATGCCATCATGAACTGTTACTAAAGTCACTATTTTTGTAGCAGTTGCCATCCAAAACAAGACTTATTTGCAACCCTCTTATCCGCTTCTCACTCTCAGTCTTTCTACTACAACTATTTTTTAAATTCCATTTGCACTAAAGCTATGAGAATTATTGTCCCTTAAAATTTACACCGTTGTTTACAGAAATCTACCCAAAGACAATAAATCATGTTTGGTGTCCTCTTATTTTTAAATGACTATAATTCACAGAATATTACTACACAACATAGTTATCTTTATATATACAGGCACATCTCCAGCTAGTTGTCTCTGCTACATAAAAATCTTTTTAGTAGGCTTCTTATTCTCTAACATGTTTTAGGCATATTTTCAAACATTGGACACGGGAAGCAAAAAAGGCAAATGGGAAATCCTTGGCCATGTCAGTGTTTAGCATCTAGATATTGATGTTAGGAAATATTCTTAGTGATTCATTGACATGATATCCTTGAATTCTCGCAAGTAATTTGTTAAGAGTGTATTGTTACCAGCACTTTATAAAAACCTGAGCTCAAACGTCCTGATAAACAATGACAGACTCTGTAGCCATGTGGCTACAAAACATTCTCCTTCCAGGACCTGTAAGGCTCCAAGACCAGGAGCCCTGAGTGATTCTCGCCGGGACCTGCAGCTGTTCAGTCCAGCACTTTGGAATGCAAACTCCCTTGAGCAAGTGCTTGTTTAGCATAGTTTCACCAGTGGCGGCCTGTCTGTCTAAGGTAGTCCACGAATATTAAAATAGTCCTAATCATAAAATAGCGTTCAGCCGACCGTGCAGCCACTTCAGGGGGGTGTGTGGTGTGCGGGAGTCAAATAGCTCACTTTCCCTGCAGGGCCTGAGAAAGATCAGTTTACAGGCGTCAGCATGGGGTGTGACCCTTCTTCCTCCTCTCCACTGTGGCTAGGGAGCACGTCTTGGAGACCATCACCTCTCATTAAATTCCAGTCTAGGCAAAAAAAAAAAAAAAATCCCTAGCTCCTTTTCTTCCCCAGCCTAAGCATGTGCAGTTCTTTCACTGCCTTGGCTTCTGATTGGAAATTGGTTGCTTTGGATCATGTCCTCCAGGACCCCTCTGTGCGTGATAGCCTTATTGTATTACTCTTCACCATAACTTAGGACACCAGCCGTGGGATGGCGAGTAATCCTGCCGTTTTTTCGCATCCTCAGGTACCAGAAGCACAGAAGGCTGACTGCGTTCACGTTACCTGAGGGCACCCACAACTGGCAACTGCCCACCACGTCCTCCTCAGCGATGAGGGATCTTCTCCAGTATGTTGCTTGTTTCTTTGCCCTTTGCTCCACCGGATTTTTGGTTGTAGCCACCTGGACAGACTGTTGGATGGAGAATGCCGACGATTCTCTGGAGGTAAGACGTCACCAACTTTATTATTATTATCTATTTTTACACATGTCCATGCAAATTTCTTAAGCCCCACTGCTTATTGTGTTGATTACTACTGATGATAGTAACAGGAGATGATTCCTTACTTACAACATGAATAGTTCTTGTACTAGTTGCTCATTTAATACACTGAATTTAGGAGGACATATTGTTAGCCCATTTTACAGATGAGGTAACCAGATAAGTTTTCTTTTCCTATAAAGGATGTATTTATGCAAGAATGATTGCAGAATTTCTACCACTGAGTCCTTCACTCATTTACCTTTTTCAGTGCTGCACATATGAAATTGAAAAATGTTTTTGAAATATCTTTTCTCTCAAACATATTTGCTAATCTTGATAGCAGCTTTCGTAATAATATGGTACACTTTCTTAGAGAGTAATAATAATTTATGACATTGAATAATCAGACCCATGGTATCTAAAACATATCTACTTAGCATGCAATAAAAATGCTATTTGAAGACATTTCAAAGCAGAAGACATTCAAAGGGAGGAATAGGTATTTAATTGTGTTTCAAAGTGTGTGAGTGTGTGTGTGTGAGAGAGAGAGAGAAAGACAGAGAGAGTCAGAGAGACAGAGACAGAGAGAAACATAAGGGTTTAAGAAAGATCTTTCTTTAAAAAAATATTTTAGTCACCATAATTTCCAATACTATTAACGATAAAGTTTAATGCATGTAATGTTCCAACCCCACACTCTACCAGTGTCCACTACTTCCCTGTATCAGTGTCTCAGAAACACCCCTACACCCTTCCACTCACCCCACTTCCTGCTGTCTTCCTGTCATAGTAAGCTTAGTTTTGTAGGAAATTAGTTGTTATAAACTGACTATTGAGCAAGAGATGTGTGAAATGCTGCATTTGAGCATTTTTGTTCTCAGTGGAGAAACTGAGAAAAGTGGATGAAAATTAAACATGGCTTTTTGTGCCTCCATTTAGCTAAGAGAGGCAAGACAGGAGAATCAAATCTTCCAACTCGATTACTTACTATTTATTAGCAATGTTTCAGAAAGTATAGATAAGAAAAGAAACAATACATGAGGAACTCAAATAAAAAAGACATGCTTACCCAACATGTCCTCTTGGATGTATTCTGAAGGGATCAATTTACCCCGTGTGCTATAATATCACCTCTGTGGAGTTTAGGGACTATGCCCGAGAGCAGCTCTATATGGTTTTCTCTCAATTTTATTTTATAATCTCAAATTGGAACTAGACATGTAAGGAAATAACTTTTTTTGTGCCATGTATCATTTTTTTGCTATCCATTTTTTCTTGCTTTTAATTTCCGTCTGAATCTAACATGGGCTCTCAAAATCAATCAAGTTATACATATTTCTTTAGTGCAAGAAAATTATGTTTCTGAAAATCGTTACAGACTTGAACTGGTATGAAAGATATCAGCTGTTCATGAGTCCAATGATACATTTTATTTGACCCTGTACATAGTAATGGCTTTTTTTTTAAGTCCCTTGAATAGTGTTCATAGAAAAGTGCTGATAAAATTATTCTGCTCTCATTAGCTTGCCAAAATCTGGGTTGCCACAAGTGAGTAGTACCAAAATCTTTTGAACTTGATTAAGCTTAAAATTTTTTAAATATGCAAAATATCATTAATATACATTGTTGAGATATTTTCTAAAACAATTTGAAAATCTTTCTAGTAAGCTGATATAATTAATTGCTAGCTGTATTTTATCAGAAATGGATGTTTAAAAAAGGTGAAACCTTACTAAGAAAAATTGGGTGAACTGGCATTTAAAGTATACTCTTGCTTGCATTTCACTACATTCATCCAATTTACCATCTGCTATGCACAAGAGCACTTCTAGTTAAAATGAATAGAATAAAAAGTTCAGTTGTTCACCTTGAGGGAATTCTTGTTAATCTAGGACAAGAGTTAGTATATGTAAACTTCTTTCTTAATTCATACTTGTCATATCTTATTATATATTTTCCCTAGAAGCATTCATATTACTGAAAACAACTCTGTAACAAAAAAGCCCCCTTTCCCTTTTAAGCAATTTAATAATGTGTCAACGATTTTAAGAAGCAGGGATCTTTTAAAATGATTTTCCCTTCACCTGGCTCACAAATAAAGTTTTATTATTAGTCACAAACATGAACGTTCTGATAAACACTGACTCAATTATAGTTTGCACTCTTTTATTCTTTTCTCCTTTGTCATCTTTGCTCTGTGTTCGCAGATCATGATATACAAATCAGGAAGAGTGGGATACGAAAAACTCTTTTGTTTAAGCATGGCCATGGAAATTTTAAACAAAAATAAGAATTATAAAAATATTGCTTTGTTAGTCTTATGAAAATTGCAGAGGGTGTGCTCATGAAGGATTTGGGGCCACCCCTGAGGTGCTCCAATCTTACTCTAGCTTTCTGGTCAGGGACCACTCCTGGCAGTGCCCAGGGGTCCATATGCTGTGTCAAAGATTAAACGGGGTCAGTCATATACAAGGCAAGCACTTATCTCAGACCCCATTGTAAGTTTTTTACAATATATAGGTAAAAGATCTGATAATATTATTTAATTTAACTCTCCATTAAAAAGTCACTATATATGGCAAATGGAGCTGGATCCATAGCTGGATGCTTGAACGCCGCTGACCCAGGTTCGATTCCTCCGCCCCTCTCGGAGAGCCCGGCAAGCCACCGAGAGTATCCCATCCTGCACGGCAGAGCCTAGCAGGCTACCCGTGGTGTATTCTATATGCCAAAAAAGAGTAACAAGAAGTCTCACATTGGAGACGTTACTGGTGCCCACTGGAGCAAATGGATGAATAACGGGATGACAGTGCTACAATGCTATATATGGCATATAAATTTTTTTGTACTAATCCTGCCTAAGAAAGAAAAAAGAGAATAGGAGAGATATCAAGTAGTAGGACACTTGCTTTGCACAAAATTGACCCAGGTTCAGTGTCCAGCATCCCATGGGTTTTCTGAGAACCAACATGAGTAAGTTCTGAGTGCAGATCCAGGAGGAACTCCCGAGTATCACGTGGTATGGTCCAAGAAACATAAAGCAAATGAGCAAGAATGGATTCTTGTCTTCCAGGAGAGGAAGAAATTTAGTTCCTGACATTTAGTGAGGAAGAAAGAGTATGTGAAATTTTGAAAAAACTTTATAGGTCATTTTATATTTGAAAATGAAAAAGCACAAAGAACCATAGAAACAAAGGTAGTAGGACAGGATGTGTGAGGAGATTCAGTTGAGTAACAGGGAACTCAAAAAACAAAAAGAGTCCAATATTCTTTTATCTTGCCACAAAAAATGTGCTGACATTTTTACACATGCATTTAAGTATGAGATTTGCTGAATTAAGCAAAATTGCTAGAAAAACGCAAGCACAATTGCAGTGGACTGTTTCCCTACAGTTCCAAATCAGGAACCCCGGGCCCTAAGCTGCCATCCACATCCTGCCTGAATCATCAAGGATTCAATTGTGTCTCTGGGAAGACTGGTGTGATGAAGAGACGCTGGTTTAGAGATTATTTCAGCCTATGTTCACATCTTAACTGTTATTTTGAGCGAGTCATATCTCATATATTTAGCATCATTTCCTCAATCATAAAATGAAGTTGAGTTGGGTTATTTTAAGGTCTTGCTATTTTTTTGCATTCTTCCACACTGTGACTATGTGTACAGACTTTTCTGGTGACAGTCTGCAGTCCCAGAGAGATGGCCACTTGGTGAAGGAGTGATGGTGTCTAAACTTCTCTAGGAATTTCCACTACAAGCCTAGTGTGAATATTCTCCATTTGTAACTTCAAATATTTTCTTCTCTTGCTCTACCGTGATTCCTTCTTTCTGTTCTTTCATCTTTTTTCTTCTTTTCCTTCTTCCTTTCCTTCCTTTTGATGTTCCTTATGTTCTCCTTTCTTCTCTCCCTCTTTCTATTTCATGTCTGCTCCTATACTTCTTTTTTTTTTAATCATCCTAGATTCCACAAATATACTTGACACCTTCTTCCTACTGTGGTAGGTAGAACAGCGGTGTTAAAAATAAATCTTTCTTGGGGCTGGAGTGATAGCACAGTGAATAAGGCGTTTGCCTTGCATGCGGCTGACCCGGGTTCAATTCCCAGCATCCCATATGGTCCCCCAGCACCGCCAGGAGTAATTCCTGAGTACAGAGCCAGGAGTATCCCTGTGTAATGCCGGGTGTGACCCAAAAAGCAATAAATAAATAAATAAATAAATCTTTCTTTTTACCCGTGTAAGTGGGGAAGGGGGATTTAAAAATAAATAAATAAAATAATCATTATAATATGGTATGACAGTTGCTCGGTATGCTCAGTATGGTAACTCCCAAGTGGCCAGTTCACAGCATCTTGAATAATGAGTGAACATTACCCTGAAGATGAAATGTTTCAACAAGGGTTTGAGGGAGATATTAGGCCTTCAGAAGGAGAGAGTACTTCAAGCGTAGGCAGAAAGAGATTCAGCATGAGAACTTTGTGACTAACACAATCGCTTCCAATATAGTAGGGAGAATACAAAAGCTTTGAACACCATAGCACCGTAGCACTGTCATCCTGGTGTTGTTCATCAATTTGCTCGAGCGGGCACCAGTAATGTCTCCATTGTGACACTTGTTGTTACTGTTTTGGGCATATTGAATACACCACGGGTAGCTTGCCAGGCTCTGCCATGCGGGCAGCACACTCTTGGTAGCTTGCTGGGCTCTCCGAGAAGGACGAAGGAATCAAACCCGGATCAGCTGCATGCAAGGCAAATGCCCTACCCGCTGTGCTATCGCTCCAGCCTTGAACAGCCTTGAACACCATATAAAATGAAAATTTTATACCAGATACAAATGTTTCACCATACAATTGCATTCCTTATACTTATGAAAAATCAACAATTCTGGTCAAGTGTGGAGAATGGTTGGAATGGATAAAATTAGAAAACCAGTTAGGAGTTATTCTCCATAAAATAGGTGGAGGGGGGAGCAAAGGTCTGAACAAAGTGACAGTAAACATAAAGACACGTGTGATTACAGGTGAAAATCTAAAGGACTCCAATTGATTGGACTGATAGCCAATTTTATGTGGGAAAAGGAAGATAAAAAGGAAAAAAGTCAAACTAGAAACCCACTTTACTGCTTTGGGGCGTTTGAAAGAATGGTAGCACTCTAGCACTGTATTCCCATTGTTCACTGATTTGCTAAAGCGTGTACCAGTAACGTCTCCATTGAGAGACTTGCTACTGTTTTTGGCATATCGAATATGCCACAAGTAGCTTGCCAAGCTCTGCCATGTGGGATGGATACTCTCGGTAGCTTGCCGGGCAACTTCAATGGAGGAAGAATTTCTCTCTATCAATTATAAAGTGGAACTGTCCCTATTTTCTATCACATTGATTATTACACAACACCTTAAGGGGTCAGGCATGTAGCCCTCTAATCAGAGACATTGCAGGTTAGATGTGATATGATAAAGGGGCTGAGCTGTAATTCTACCTTCACAAGTGGTAGCTGTAAGAATGAAGGTCTTCAAACTGCTGTAAACCACATTTCTTTTCTGAAAGGGAAAATAATAATGATGTATGCATACTAAAGATCTTGTAAGCATTAAGGAGATTTTTGTCTAAATTGTTTATCACAGCACAAGGAAAATACAAATCAGTCAATAAACATTAGCTATATTATTGTATATTCACATGTTACAGCTTTGCATTTGTTTAAAAGATGACATTTTGCATTATGTTCATTGGAAGGAGAGAAGAGATTTAACTTGTTTCTATTTTTGCTATTTATTTTCTTGAGAAATTGTCTTCTCTTAGCTGTGGTTTACAAGTGTTTATACTTATAACTCTTACTTTTTATCTAACAGAAAGGATATAGCCAACAATAGAGACAAAAAGTATGTTCTCGGGGCCTAGAACAATAGGACAGTGGACAGGGCGTTTGCCTTGCAGGTGGTCGACCTGGGTTCAAACCCCAGCATCACATATGGTCCCCTGAGGCACCACCAGGAGTAATTCCTGAGTGTAGAGCCGGGAGTAACCCCTGAGCATTGCCGGGTGTGACCCAAACAGCCAAAAAAAATTGTTCTATATAAAACATTTTAAAATATATTATAAATTACTAGGGGGCTGGAGCGATAGCACAGCGGTTGGGCGTTCACCTTCACGCGGCTGGCCCGTGTTGGATTCCTCCGCCCCTCTCAGGGAGCCCGGCAAGCTATTGAGATTATCGAGTCCGCGTGGCAGAGCCTGGCAAGATAACCTCGAGTATTGGATATGCCAAAAACAGTAACAATAAGTCTCTCAATGAGAGACGTTACTGGTGCCCACTTGAACAAATTGATGAGCAACGGGATAAATTACTAATATCTTAACTAAATCTTAATTATACATATTGATAGAGGAAGGAAATTTTTTCTCCAAGTTACTCATTTCAATTATCAAAGAAATATTTTTATAAGATTACTCCATTTCAGTTCATCCTTTTAGAAACATTTACTAAAAAATCTTCCATATACTAAGAATTTTCATGATTAAAATTGAGTTACTGGAATGGAGATATAGTACAAGAGATAATGCAATTGACTTGGAAGTGACCAATCCCAATTCATTCCTCAGCACCTTATGTGATCCCTCAAGTACTGACAGGAGTGATGCTTGAGCACTGAGCCTAGAGTAAGTCCTAAACACTCCAAGTTGTGCCTACCAGAAAAAATACATTTTTTACTTCAAATAAAAGTTTTCCTCATTTAGATTAATTTTATTCCATTATCCTGCTTCTCCTTTTAGATTTCTCTTTAACCAGCATGCACTCTGATTATTTATATCCTAGCATGTATTTTGATTATCTGTATCTTCTTTAAAGTGATTTCAAACTCTTCAGCAGACATTCAACACTGCACGTTATCTCATTTGTTTCACGATCCTTTGCATTGAGTACTGGTTTCCACATAATGGAAATTCAAGATGCATTTTTTAACATGAATTGATAGAACTTCTCTTAAGAAGCTTGACAATTTATTAAAATTCTGAAAAAATTAATGAAATGTAGTGTGAAATGACAGCTGACCTTGAGTCCCAGATAAGTAAAGGGACCACTATATTTTGTTTTAGGCAAGATCTCTTGTTGCATTTAAATTTCTTTAAAAGATATGGATTTGTATTTCTTAATAAATGGAATAAAGACGTAATTCCCTAGGTCATATGATAATATCAATGAAGGGTGTATTCTCATCTAAAGAGCACAGCTTTTTCTCTCCAGTGTTTTAAAAAAAGGAAAAGCAGAGCAAAAGGTAAATTAGTATTATATAATCATTCGCTCAACATAAAGTATGATCTCTGTCATGGGCAAGTGATCATTTGTGAAATTGCGATACCATACTTTCATAAGGAAATCATTCTAACATGATTAAATGTGACTTAAGCAAATTAAAATTTAAATGTTGAAATTGAAATGCATATATAGTAAGACAGGAACGTAAGGTAATGTAACCAGGAGGTGACAACGTTTATATTTTATTACTATGATGGAATTGACCAACTCTTGACACTTTCAAAATTAGCCAGAACCCCCAAAAGTGAGTGGGCAGAACTAAACAAAATGTATTTTAGCAAACAAATTCATGGTACTAAGAGGAAATGAAATGAAAGGCACTATCTATTATGTTCATTTTATTCTTTTAAAAAATCCTTATAAATGCCTGTTATTTTAGACTCTGAGATAGTAAGAATTAAAATAAAATATTAAAAATTTCATAATAGTAAAATATACAGTTATCATAAATTGAAAATGTATCATTTTAATAGTAAGTCATTATGTAATATGCAATCAATAACAGTTCTGTGTCTTTGTAAATGTATTTAGGTAATTATTTCTTAGTTGAAAAAGGTAAATTAAATCCTCACTGTTTATTCTAGTACAGAATGATTAAGTGGTGTTTTCTTTACTGGTTTAAAGTTAAAACTATAAATTATAATATTGTGGAAGGTGGTTTGAAATAAAATGTGTTTTGAAATATAATAAAATATAATTGAAATATAGCAAACTTATTTCATCTTTATTTTGTTTATTCATACTTCTTTATATTATATTCACATGCATTCATATATAAATCCCAGGTCATATGCATTTATAACCTAATGCATATTAAAAAGAATAGTCTCGCTGATAGTTTTCAACTAATCATAAGCATTTACGAAGTAAATCTTTTTCTCCTATGTAGGAAGAAGAATTAAATGACAGTGGAAATATTTTGTCTATAATTCTCTCTCTTCCTCTCTAATATATATATATATAAAACATATGTGCATGTATATGTATATATAAAGTCAAGTTAAACACACTCAACCCTATAGTAAGTAAGACAGTGCAAGCAAAATTATTTGTTGCTGCTTTAAAAAATTTTTATGGACATGGGGATGATACAAAAGGAGGATTAGGCACAGTCTAAAAAAGGGGTGCCTAAGAAGGAGACTGCTAAAGGACTCAGGATGAAAAATCCTAGGATTAAAGAAATATTCTTTTCACAATAAACCTAACAGAGATAACAGTTATCATTTTGGTTGCACAGGATGTTTATACAAGTAGCATCCTCTTTGGTCCTCTCTAGTACTGGCTTAATTTAAAGAGATAGATAGTTTGGGGCTAGAGCAAAAGCACAGTGGGTAGAGCATTTGCCTTGCAAATGGCCAACCCGGGTTCGATTCCCAGCATCTCCTATGGTCCCCTGAGCACCAACAGGAGTAATTCCTGAGTGCATGAGCCAGGAGTAAGCCCTATGCATCGCCGGGTGTGACCCAAAAAGAAAAAAAAAAAAAAAAAAAAAAAAGACAGTTAAGTAAAGAGACTTTAGGCTAACACTAATTAGGTTTTTTGGGGTTTTTTTTCACTCTTAGATTTAGTCATTCTCCTCAGTCAGAAGCACCCTTTAAGTATCAATTGTGTCTATAATATATTGATATTAATTTTTTATACATTTCTAAGTTCCTATGCAAGTTTATGTATGTGGATTAGAAAATTTGGCACTTTTATTTATCCTTAGTAGGTATACAATTAGCATCTCCTCTGTGCTAAGAAGCAGGGTTTGTACGTTTCATAGTGCCAGTCCTGTCTTCCTCGGGGCTGCTTGCCCAGTCGCACTAGTTACTGTTGGTTAATACATGATGGAGATTCAGTGAGGATAGTTTGAAAGACAGGAAAGGGACAAAGCAGGATAATGGGAGCACATATGTGTACATAATTTATTATAAATATTAAACAAATATGGACAAAGCAGTGTGGGAGATCATGACATGACAGTGTCAGTGGAAGGACTATATCTTGAAAAAGAGACATTGTGAAGTTGGATTCGAATGATAAGTAGAAATTCAATAAGTTTAGAGAAAAGGTAATTGCGTTTATTATTGTATGGCAAGAGAGAAGGAATTGCCTTTCAGAACCCAGTAATTCTTTCCCAAGAGAACGGTAAGAAATGTGAGGAGCTTGTGAGTATAAGCTTTACGTAAATGGGTGCTAGCACTGAACTCTTGTGCATTATTTCTTCTGGGTCTCTGCAGAGGGTCAGGCTGACCACATTTTCAAAGGAAGTCAGAAAATGGGACTCCAGTGAAATCTCTATGTTTAACTACGGACAAGCAGTTAGCATTCAGCTATACGTTGGTCTCATCTGTGTTCTGTTTTTACTATCAGATTTCAAATAAGCTGTGCACTGAGAAAGTAACCCCTACTTACTTATTAGGAGATATTAATTTGAATTAGATTCAAATTCTGGTAACAATATTTTCACATTTTTCATTACTCCATGAGTCACATACTCCTCTAGTGAAAAGCTTAAATATAGATTCCTCTATTTTGGACAGTTCCATGAAATAATTCTTAGCTAATGTTTGAGTTTCTTGCCATTTAAAATGGTAAAACAGATTTTAAGTGTCAGTTCACTTCTTGAGAACATGTCTTTAAAAAAAAAAATCTGAGAACCTGGGAGCTGGGGACAGCAGCTGGGGACAGTACAGAGGGGTAGGGCGCTTGCCTTTCATGTGGCCAACTCAGATTTGATCCTTGACACTCCATATGGTACTCTGAGAACCACCAGGAGAAATCAGGAAGAGAGCCAGGAGTAAACTCTGAGCACTGCTGAGAGTGGCTGCCAAACGCAAACAAACAAAAAATATATTTTGAGAAGCGGGAGCTTGGAGAGATAGTACAGGGGTTGAAGATACTTGCCTTGCACATGGCTGATCCAAGTTCAATCCCTGATACAGCCAGAAGTGGCCCCTGAGCAGAAAGTCAGGAATAAGCCTTGAGCATTGCAAGATATGGCCCCAAACCCCACCCTTCAAAAGCATTGCAAGAACTAAGATTTTCTCGCCTTTTGAGAGTCTTAACGAACCATTCATTGTGCAACAGAGGGATAGGTAAGTGAAGGCTATACATAATTGCGAAGAAATCTTAAACATGATAAGTAACGAAGTCTTTTCACCTTGTACTTTGTGCACAAAGGCACCTTTAAGGGTGTCTCCAGTAAGTGCTATATTAACACCAAAGTTTAGTTAATTACAGCCACTATTCTCACGCACCTTAACTGAGTGTGAATATCAAGCAATCTAATAATGTGCCCCTGGGCATTAATACCTAATGAAATTGGATTCCTTGTTTCCTCTAATGAGCTCATTGCTTTTCTAAATATGGTCGTTGCAGGTAAATGATCAATAGCCTTGAAAATGACAACACTACTGGGTTATTTTGGCAAGAAATGAATGCTCTTTTTAATGTAAATTTAGTATTTTCACATATATTTCTTAGGACATTTTCCAAACAACTTCATCAGCGCAAGAGTCGGTTTGTCTGTTGGCTGAGTGACTGAATTAGGTAGCACAGAATTACGAACAGTCACTGCCTGGTTTTAGAGCAGTGACTTCAATCCACATAATCTAGATCAAGTTGGAGTAAACTGGATTGATTCAGTGTGTCCCTGTGAGTTGGAGACTGAAGGGCAGGAGGTTATGAGAAGGCTGCTTTCTGTTATAGTAATAGTTCAGTACAAATTGTCTCTACCGTATTTTTTCCCTGGGTTTTCCATAATAAAGTAATCACCATGTGAAGATCTAAAAGAAGAAAAATATGATGTCCTGCAGTTTTAGAAGTCATCAACTTGAAATTAAGGAGTTGGCAGGGTTTCATTCTTTAGTCTCTAGTGAATAATTTGGTTTTGCCTCTTCCAGTTTCGGAGGGGCGTGGACGTTCTTTGATTTATGTCTATAGCATTCCAATATCTGCCCTTATGCTCACAATCATCTCTCTCTTCTCTGTGTCTCCTCTGCCTGTATCTTTTGGGGAGAGGAAAGGAATGTTTGGTCATACCTAGTGATTCTCAGGGGCAATTCCTGGCTCTGTGCTCAGGAGGGACTTCTAGGGTAATCAGGGGACCATGAATCGCCCAGGAATCGAATCAGGCTTAATCACATCCAACACAAGTGCCTTATCTCCTATACTCTCTGACTTTATGTGTTTTTAATAAGGATGCCTCTCATTAGATTTAAGATTCATGCTTGTAAGATCTTCTTATCTCAAGGTCCTTAACATGAGGTCAGAGAGATAATTCAAAGGAATCTGTAATGCTTTGCCTGAAAGAAGCCAGGGTTTAATACCTCACACCCTAAAAATTGCTGAGAATCACCTATTGCAGTGAGAAAGGAACAGCCCCTGGTCACCACCAAGCGTGGGCCAAAACCCACATCCTCCTCACATTAAAAAAAATTCTTAACATTTTGCATCCACAAAGGCATTTTTTCTAAAATAAGAAAACACCCAGAGGTTCTGTAGTTTAGGATACGGAAGTATCCTTTGTAATAAATAGCACTCAACCCTTTCTATCTCTCTTTTTCTACTCTGTAGCAAAGAGAAGCAAAGATAAATATAACCACTGTTCGGGTTAATGTTATGGTTAATTTAATGTTCAAGTGCATTACCAATATTTTTTACTAAGCAAGTGATCTACCATATATTTTAGATGACTTGTATGCTTGCAATTTTTAATACTTATAGCCATTTTACCATAAATCCCTATGTATATAAAGATATTGAAGTTCAAAAAAGTCAATATCTAGCCCAAGGATATGACACAGCTAATTGAAGCTTAGTTTACATTCAAGTCTATGGTTTCCCAGCCATACATTACATCTCATGCATGCATACATACATATATTTGTATATATATGCTTGCATATTTAAATATAAATTGTTGTATGATGCTTGCTTTGCATGAAACTGACCTGGATTTGATCCTTGGTGCCTCAAGCATCATTAGGGATCACTTCTTAGTACAGAGCAATGAATAGTGAGTACCTTTCCTCCCATAAAAAGATAAATTGTATCAGAACTGGGGATGTGACTAAGTGGTAGAGATCAGAGCTTCAGTGGATAGGTCCACTGAAGTAAAGATACTTTCAATATCTTTATTGCAAAACACAATGCCCAAAAGGACAGAGAGAATGAAAGAGAGAGAGAGAGAGGGAGGGAGGAAGAGAGAGGGGAGGGGACTTAGGGGGTGGAAGGGAGACTGGGGACATTGGAGCTGAGAAATGTACACTGGCAAAGAGATGGGTGTTAGAACACTGTATGACTGAAACCTAAACATGATCAGCTTTGCACAGGAGGTAGGGTGTTTGCTTGCACGCGGCCGAACCAGGTTCGATCCCCGGCATCCCATATGGTCCCCAGCACCACCAGGAGTAATTCCTGAGTGAAGAACCAGGAGTAACCCCTGAGCATCGCCGGGCGTGACCTAAAAAAGAAAAAAAAGTATATAAGTTCCTGAGTTTAACTCATGGCAAAGTAAGACGAACAAAAATGATGTGTCAAATCACACAAAATAGATTTTATTATTCAGTCATAACTTCTGTGCTTCATTAGGTTAGGTCATGTTTTATACATTCTAGAAAATTTCTCCCAGATTTTTAAAAACTATATGTTTACTTTAAAAGTAGCAACATTATATTTGTTACTTCTTCCAGATTTAATCTCAGGAGCAGGAAAGTGATCTGAAGTTTTGTAGAATAATGGCCATGGGATGAGATTCAAGTTAGGGCTTTATGTTTTATTTTTAAAATTGCTTTCCAGTTTTCTATTTCTGAGTTGTTTCAGCTTCTAGCTGATTTGAAATTTCTAAAAATGAATTTCAAGTTTGCTAAAATGGTTAAGAACATGCACACAGGCGGCTATGTCGTGTCCATTTTACCACAGGTATTAACATATCTTTTAGAGTTTTAACACTCGATTTCCCAAGGCTGGAAAGCAAAATGGATAAGGCACTCACTGCTGTTGCATGTGGCTAACACAGGTCTGTCCACCGGCAACATATATGATCCCTGAGCACCACTAGTGGTTATTTCTTTTTTTTTTTCTTTTTGGGTCACACCCAGCGATGCTCAGGGGTTACTCCTGGCTTTGCACTCAGGAATTACTCCTGGCGGTGCTTGGGGGACCATATGGGATGCTGGGGATCGAACCCGGGTCGGCCGCGTGCAAGGCAAACGCCCTACCCGCTGTGCTATCGCTCCGGCCCCAACTAGTGGTTATTTCTGACCCCAGAAAGAGGGATAAAAATCTGAGCACAGTTGGATATGGTCAATATTGCTCAACAAATGAACAAGAAAGCAAATACTTGACTTCCTAGACCTTTATTTCTTTATAATTCAAAATGTATTATCATAATGGTATCTCACAGGTCCTTTAATAAATAAATAAAACAATAACGTGCTTAAACAAGAACATGCTTGAACAATAACTGCTTCAGAATCTAGACTCAATACTGAATTATTTCTAATTATAAGTCTTTGACACATAAAGTTATAATAGAAATAGAACATTAGGAATATAAAATAGAAGTAAGCAAGTAATCTTACCACACAATAAAGCTTCAAAGCACATGTGGGGCAGAAAGCATGTAGAACTAAATGTGATTTTTTTCAAATGAAATGTTTATGTTCCTTCGTTCCTTCTCCATACCAAGTACAGTCTCTCTTGTTTTAGCATTTGTTTTCTTTCCTTCCTTTGTCATTTATTCTTCAAGAAAAAAATGAAAGGTTTTATTTTTCAAGATAAGACTTTAAATCTTATTATTAAATGATTACCAATTACCAAGGTAATGTGAATCTGTAATTGAATCAGAAAAAACATATTAGTTCTGTTTCATATGCATGAACTCTACTAAGAATACTCGAAACCATTTTCTTTTGACACAGTTACTATCCTAGGAAAACTATTGTGACTTGTAGCTTATAATATATATATATGCAAATATATAAAGAATATATATATTTATAAATATATTTTTATCACTGTATCACTGTCATCCCGACAATCATAGATTTGCTCAAGTGGGCCCAGTAGCATCTCCATTCATCCTAGCCCTGAGATTTTAGAAGCCTCTCTTTACTCGTTCTTCCCAATGGTGCCGCATTAGAGGCTCTTCAGGGTTAGGGGATTGACCCATCAAATATTTTATATAAATATATATATTTACATATATTAAGAAAATTAATTCAGGCACTTTGTTGGTTGGTTGTTTTGCTTATTTGAGTGCCATGGCTGGAGTGCTCAGGGTTTACTCCTAGTTCTGTACATGCTGGGGTTCAGGGGCTAACCTGGTAAGTCTAGTGTCTTAACTCTTACACTATATCTTTAACCCCTCATCTTGTACCTCTGAACTCTAGGTGAATACTTACACCTTTATATAGCTTTATATAATTTCTGAGTAAAAGTGACTTACAGCCACCAGGTATATGAAATTAATGCTTCTATTGAACTAATTAGTATCCATAACATAGCTTAAAGATTTGTACCTGTCACTGTAGCAGGAAGGAAGAAACTGGGAAGCCTTTATATTTTATTTATTGATATCTTTGTGCATAGTTTTCCCTGGTAATTATCTTAAATTTATGAACTTTACATACCATACCTTTTTCATTGGACTCAGTGCTCACAGTGAAGAAAATTTAACATATTTTTAATCATATATTCCTAATTGTACATATTAATAGACACAAGAAGTCAACAGTTGCTATTATTATATTGATTTCTTTTGCATGAGTAAATGTCAGCGATGGGAGGTGAAATTAATTGCCTTCGTGTTATTCTTTGGCTCTATGTTAGAACCACTCATAGACATTTGAGTATAATTAAATTCTGGCTTTCTCTTTAATTTTTGCCATGACTTATCCTTCCTTCCCTACCCACAAGTCTGGGAGAAAATTGCTTTCCTGATGGGCAAAAGTCTTTAATTTTTAGCGCTTGGGGGCAAATGTTCAAAAAGTGCATTGTATTTGTTGGAATTGAAATCCCTATCATGCCCTTAACCACTGGACTTTGTTGTCAAACTCACAAGAGTCAACTTCTTCCTTTGATCAAGGGAAAGTGAAATGTGTCTGTATGATTTATTTCACACAGTGTCTTCTTCAACATCTAGGTGAGCACAAAATGCCGAGGCCTCTGGTGGGAGTGTGTCACAAACGCTTTTGATGGAATTCGCACCTGTGATGAGTATGATTCTATACTTGCAGAGCACCCCTGTACGTACATATGCCTTAGGTACCCCAAGTTTGTCAGAAAGGAAGTACCAAAGAAAATTGAACTTTGGTGTTCATTGTGTGTTTGTTTTCTATGGTCCTCCTGTAAGGTTCTTCCCAGTTCTAAATGTTTTCTTTAGAAATTTACTCTGATGCTGAATTTAAGCATTTCGGAAGTAAAGTGTATATCTTTTCATATACTTAGAAACACCCAGTGAGTAAAAATGCTATCTTATTTATGTCTGCTATATTCCAAGGGATCTGGCATAACATGTTATACACAATCGTCTTGTAGCAAGCACTTTTGAAGAGAAAATTTATTCTTCAGGGTCCTGTAATTTTATAATAGAACGATTGACAGGTTAGATGTAAAGTAATACATAGAGATCTTTTAGCTAAAACAGTACACATAGAAAGTTTACCATATTTTATTTGAATGTCATTCTAAGAAAAACATTTAGAGATCGAAGAGCAGAGGTAGAGACAGGAAAACATGGAAACACATAGTCAATGAATAAAATAAGAAACAGCTTATGTAATTCTTTTTTGAGAAGAATAGGAAATTCAGTTCTTTCCTGCTCCTTATCCTAGCATTGAATTATAGTAGATAACAGCAAGCTCATATTTCCATGAATAAAGAGTTTCCATAAATGAAAATATCACAGTTAAGTCTCTCAATTGTTTTGGAGAGCACTTGTTCCATGACTTTAGTATATCAAATAATTCCATAAAATGTTAGTACTTTTATTAAAGCAAATTTGTTTTATCTCATTTCAAAAAAAAAAGACAGGTGATAGAAGTTCAAGAAGCCTGAAGATAAATGGAAAGTAAACACTTGTAATGTGACTTTTCCCTTGCAGAGCTGTTGCAGCCCAAGGAACTAGTCATTCAAAGACGAGTTCCTTTAAATCTTTCTCTGTTCTTTAGGACTTGAGTGCCTGCAACATTTTGGAAATATAATTCATGAGGACCTATCTCACTTAAAAAATTCTTAAATCCCCCTTCCCACCATACACACTCACGCACATACACACACACACACACACACACACACACACACACACCTCCCTAATTCTTGTCCCTGCAAAGAGTATGATTTAGTTAACAAGAATGGAAATTCATGTGATTAAGAGACTATTCCAGAAATTTCAAGTTATGGGTAAGCTGAGAATAAATAGTAAGGCCTTCAAACTCTAAATATTATGTACAATTATTTAAGAATAAAATTAAAATTAAATTATTTATAAATCTCTGCTGTTTATATTTTCATGTTTTTTACTTTTGCTTAAATTACCTCAGTTTTCTTCTGATGCTGATTTTTTTATTTGAGACCATATCCAGAGGAACTCGGGCTGTTTCTGGATTGGTATTAAGGACTGACCCTTTGCAGTGAACCATACATGATGATGAGATTCAAACTTGGGGTAACAGGTCACAAAAGCCTTAACCCCTGAACCCTTCTTTTGATATGTGCTTACTTGTTAATTGCAATTTACTAAACATATATTATTTTGTTTTAAGAATTATATCCTTAAAGAAAACACAGATGAAAATGTATCTTAAGAAAATAATTTTTCTACACCCTATATGTTAGGATATGACTTCTAAAAAAGTAAAAGTAAAATAGTTTTCTTTAGATTTTGATCTTTCATGCAATAACAATCAGATAATAAATTTCATGGCGCTGGAAACATAGAGATACAGACCTAGATAAATACTCTATATTAATTCTTTATTAGAATACCCCTTTGACCAGAATAGTCACACTACTTTAATTGAAAAATCTTTATATGTTTCCCCAAAATGAAGTTACTGGCTGGCTGACATAAGCTATATACTTACAGAGTTGTCACTTTAAAAGTCTTCTAATCATTGGGACTAGTAAACCCCACTGATAAGAATGATAGAGTTCCACAACATAACTGAATCATGTCATGTGTGGCACTAGGGTCAGGAGATCTGAAAGGAACGAAAGACTAGTGCCCAAAAAGATTTCAGAAGACCCCATCCAAATGCCACTGTGTCCCTAGGGGTTCCTAGACTTTAAAAGGGGACTTAGACTGTTGATGCCATAATTGACATCATTAGTGTAACTATCTATATGTAAAAATTACAATTTATATTTGGAAAATTTATCTTTAAAAAGACAATTTAAATAGGGTCAAACACATTAGCCAGGCACTGAGTAGAAAAGTAGAAAAGTCTACTTTTGCATATCATCTCGGGATCAAGAAAAATGTCGAAATATAAAAGCCAAAACGATCTAATCACCTACAGACTTTCTCTTTCTTCAATTTTGAGGGGAAAAAATGAGACTTAAGTTTGGCTTAATTTTTTGTTTGATTGTTTTTTGGTTTAGGGGCCATACCAGATGATGCCCAGGAGTTACTCCTGGCTCTGCACTCAGGAATTACTCCAGGCAGTACTCGGGAAACTATGAGGGATGCTGGGGTTCAAATCTAGATCAGCTGCATGTAAGACAAGTGCCCTATGAAGTCTAACATAAATTTACACTTTGAGCTTATATGCTTTGAAAGATACAAAACTTAGACATCTTAAAAACTAACAAGTATAAATGCATTTATGAATAATGATTGCATATTATACTTCACATATAAAGTAGAAGCTGGATTTATGCAGCTGTTCCTCTCTTAGATTGATTATAATTTTTTTCTTAAGAAACCTGGCTAAAGTTTTATAAATAACATTACCATTGAGTTCATTCCCTGAATGAATGATTTGAGGCTCTTCCTGTTCCTGGAGCAAGCAGATATCATTGGGCTGCACTAGCACGCAACAGGGACAAATGGAGACGTTACTGGCGCCCACTCGAGCAAATCGAGGATCAGTGGGACTACAAGTGATACATTGGGGGAATTATTTGAGATGCAAGGAAATCACTATGAAAATAAAACATAATTACTGTCATCTAAGAAAGGCAATTTTTTTCTCTTCTTTCGATTAGTCAGCTAAAATGGTAGTTATCCTGACTAGATAATTAATCTCCCACTTACCACAAAATTACCATAAATTTAATTTAACGTAACTGAGACTTACAGTTTAAAGGGATTTTTCCAGTTAAAGTTTCTTCCATTGCAGAAACAATACTACTCCTCCACTTCTGTTCTTTTCTTCCTCACTTCCCTGGACCTTATGCCTTCACTGACTGCACAAAGTAGAAGGGGATGTTAGCCAGGAAGGGACGTGACTTAACTTGAAAAGGAATGAGATCCAGTTTTAGAAACCATCTTCTACTAAAAAGCAAAGTTCCGTGCTCTAAAAATCTGCTAACGGCACCCCTCACCCATAGTCCAGCAAACAAAATATGGTTTCTTTCATTCTGCTTTCCTGTACCAAATCAATTGTTTTTTAAATAAAACATTAAACAGATAGAGGGATCATCTATTTGTTGAATATCATAACACTTACTCTACTTTCAATATAGTATTTAGCTATAACTGTAGCACTGTAGCCCTGTCCTTCCATTGTTCATCAATTTGCTCAAGCAGGCACCAGTGATGTCTCCATTGTGAGACTTGTTACTGTTTTTGGCATATCGAATACACCACAGGTAGCGTGCCAGGCTCTGCCATGTGGGCGGGATACTCTCAGTAGCTTCCCAGGTCTCTGAGAAGGACAGAGGAATTGAGCCTGGGTCGGCCTCATGCGAGGCAAACACCCTAAATGCTGTGCTATTGCTCTAGTCCTTCGTTATAACATTGTGAATGAATTTCATTCCAGGAGACAAAACAAAAAACATTCATTTAATTACCTCAATATATCTATCAGACAAGAAAGCCAACAAGACTAAGTAATAATCAAGTCTAAAACTAATAATAGTGCCAAATTGTCATTTTTTTAATGTTATTTCTGTACCACACCCAGCA
Organism: Sorex araneus; assembly: GCF_027595985.1. Classification (NCBI taxonomy): domain Eukaryota; kingdom Metazoa; phylum Chordata; class Mammalia; order Eulipotyphla; family Soricidae; genus Sorex; species Sorex araneus. The sequence continues at coordinate 287,651,967 of NC_073303.1, read as the reverse complement.
ATGCTCAGGGAATATTTATGGCTCTTCACTTAGGAATTACCCGGGGGACCATGTGGGATGTCAGGATTGAACCCTCATCAGCAGCATGCGAGACAAACGTCCTACCTACTGTACTGTCACTCCAGTAACAGTCAGGTTTTTAATTCCATAAAAAATTAGGAACGTTTATTTTCAATAAATTCTGAGGTTTTTCCTGATGCTCTGTCAATATAAGTGATTCTTTGATTTTTTTGGTGCAGCATTGTGAGTTATCATCTACTTCCTCTGTATGTTATAATCGCATTTCCTGATCTTCCAGTGAAATTGGTGGTAACTCGGGCATTGATGATTACTGCAGATGTTTTAGCTGGGTTTGGATTTATCACTCTTCTCCTGGGCCTGAACTGTGTGAAATTCCTCCCCGATGAACCATACATGAAAATCCGCATCTGCTTTGTTGCTGGAACCACATTGCTGATAGCAGGTACTGGTCTGAACTAATGACAGGGGTCAAAGAAACTTCCAGGAAGGTATGCAGCTGAGATGCTGTTCTGAAATAGTTCATTTTGCAATCATATGAAATTTTTTGCTAGATTGAGTTCATATGCACAGGTCCAGCTTTCTTTTGTTTGGAAATTGTATAAAGAATCTGTTGTTAACATCCAGAGCAAAGTTTTGCAAAGTCTTCAAGCTATTTGTTATCCTTTAAAAAGTCATGCAATGCTTTCAATTTTAAAAATAATTCCTTCATGATTATTCTGGAAGATAAATCCTATGAGATTTATTTTCAACCCCCATCATTACCAATGGTTCCCCAAGCACTGCCAGGAGTATTCCTGAACAAAGAGCTGGAAGTAAGCATTGAATACAACAGTTGGGGCTCAAACTTTCACTCCATAAATGGGGTTGGTAACACACAAGGCAAGTGCCATACCCCCAACAGTCTCTCCTGCAACAGAGTCATTTACCTTACAACTTCAAAATCATTTTTTTTCCATCAAAAAACTTGACATTCAATCTATCCCTATAAAACAAAGGACCCTAGTGAAATGACTTCAAGTCAATCAATTGTCACATAGACTGTTCTCTGGGTTTAAGTTTTATTTAAAAGAAGTAAAATGTCTTTGTACATTTCTATATGGTGGGGGAGTGATAATTAAGGATTTATTGTGAAACAAAGGCAATTTTTCTTCAATTATTTATTTTCAATCTCAACACACTAAAATGAATGACATCTGAAGCAGTTTCCATGTGGCTGCTGATTATGTGGGTGACAAAGCATCCGTCATGTCTGGGAAGTTGGAACAGTGACACTGTCGCACCCTCAACAATGCATACCAGAAATAAAAAGAAATTGGTGTGGGTGAACATGTACTCTGGATATGCCTTCAATAGTTTAATATTTCTGTTCCTTTTTTTCTTTTAATATTCCCCTTTTATAGTATTAAAATAGCTCTTCTCTTATTTAAATTTTCTTATTTAAAAATAAGAAAAATAATACCATAGCCTTCATTTCTGGTGTACACAAACGTATGGGTAATAAACTATTGCTTTGTATGTATATATTTATATATATAAGCTGAGATATACTTTGTAATAAGTTTAAGCCAAAAAGCAAAAGAGAAGTATCTAAACTTTGAAGATTTTATTTGTGTGTAATTTTATAGTATAATTATTATCCTTTCAAAACACACTGCCCATTTTGGATAGCAGGCAGAGCTTTGATTTAAATTGCTAAAACATCTGCCTCACTACAGCATCTTCTCTTTCTTTCAGGTGCCCCAGGAATCATTGGTTCTGTGTGGTATGCTGTTGATGTTTATGTGGAACGTTCTTCCCTGATTTTGCATAACATATTTCTTGGCATCCAATATAAATTTGGCTGGTCCTGTTGGCTTGGAATGGCCGGATCTCTGGGTTGTTTTTTGGCTGGAGCTCTCCTCACATGCTGCTTATACTTCTTCAAAGGTTAGACACAATGGGGCGCACTTTCTCGTCAATAGTATAGCTCTTCCTACCCAAATGGAAGCACATCTCACTAATATTAGGGCATATCTAAACTCTTTGTGTTACTACTAAAAAAAAATTAGTTCTATAAGACAACTGATTGCAATGCTTGAAACTTATTGCCCAGTTAGTTTAGTACTGTATTTGTTTTTCTTTTCTTTTCTTTTCTTTTTTTTGGGGGGGGGAGGATGTCCAGTTGTGTTCTATATTTAATAATATAGATGTTATTAATATAATAACACAATAATAATTTTGATGTTTCATAATCATGAATAACTAACTCTACCCAGTCTCATAAATTTATACCTAGAGTTAAATGGAAACTTAAACTAAGATGTAAGCCAAATATTTGTTGTCAAAAAATGAATGGAGGGGTCAAAGCAATAGTACAGTGGGCAGGGTATCTGCCTTGTATATGGCTGACTTGGGTTTGATCCCAGTATTTCATATGGTTCCCGAAGACATCCTGGAATGTTCCTGGCACAGAGCCAGAAGTAAGCCTTGAGCACCGCTGGGTGTGTCCAAAAAACTAAAATACCAAATTAAATATATTGGTTTTGGATTTATGACTACAAATTGCATAAGGAATTCCCCTCCTTACCATAAAAAAAGAGGTTACTGGGTCAAATTATGAGTCAAAAAAAAGAAACATTCTTGAGAATTAAAATCTTGGCTTCTTTTCTATGATTGTTCTAAGAAGATGTCTTAGAATATTTATATTCTTATATTGTTGGGGAAGAATATATTAAGGGGCATTCTTTAAATGTTCTCAGGGTTATTGAGCCATATTATTTTTACATATCTACATTTATCTCTTTCAAATAGATGTCAAATCTGGGAGGACCTACCCTTATTCCAGGAGAAAGTCATATTCCACTGCAGCTGTTTCCATGGCCAAGTCCTACATGACCCGTAGAACAGAGACTGCCAAAATGTATGCGGTAGACACCAGGGTGTGAAGTGCTGCAGATAAGTCTCTGTTTATATGTTATTTAATCAATCAAGAAAGTAAAGTTAATAAAACAAAGGTTAATCTCAGAACAGTTATTTTAGATGTTGTGCTCAACTAAGTCAATTGTTCAGATAAATCAAAAGTTTAATTTTTCTATCAATGTTTTACTACAAAACTTCTCAGTATCCTTCATTCTCAATCCTCCCTGTAGCATACATGCATGTGCCATATACACACATACACAAATGCATATAGGCACATAGGCACACACACATTTGCCCTATGTTTTAAGATAACATACATAGCTAAAATACACTAAGTTTATTTTACACTAATAATTATACACTAAAATTTCTTGCTATTAGTTTGTGGCATGGTGATATTAAATGACATTTTAAAAATAGAAAACTACCTTCAGAGGAAGTCAGAGTTTCTTATCTTTGAAAGATTTGACAAGCTCTGAGTTTTTCTCTGACTTTTGGCTCACTTTTTGTATCCTCAAATGAGTTAGCTATTTGATAACTGAGAAATATGATTATTCCAAATTCAAACTAATATATCTAAAACTACTATGCCTCTGATTATGCTAATAGAAAAAGAAAATGTATGCCCCAGACATTAATGAGTGTTAAAATAATACGTTCCAATTCCTGAATGTCAAAGTCAAATGCTAAATTAACACTGGGCCAATCATAACTTTCTTTCTCATTAACAGCATAAGATATCTGTATTTATCACTACTCTAAGTGTGCCTCTAAGTTACCATATTATCTGCCTGCAACAATATGAGCTAAATCAGGGAATTTGCTCATTTATTTTTTTATCCATAATTGTTTTATTAGTGAACAATATGAAACTTCCTCATTTAAGGGGTGAGTGGATCCATAGCACCCTGAAAAAATATCTAACATATGATGTAATTTAAAATGTATTTGTTGACTGAAATGCATTAATAATACTATACTAAAAATAATTATTCCTCATAAAACTTATGCATTTTTAGGAAAAATGGAAATTAATACTCACTTCAAAAACCAGCAAATGATTGCTTGTGAGATTTTATTCATATTCATAATGTAATGTAATCATGTTGAGATTTTTAAATGCTAGATTTTAAAAATGTTATAAAATGTAATCTTGGGTTTTCTGATTCCATGTAATTCACATGAATAGTGTTATTAGCACTGTAGTAATTTAACAAACAAAAAACGTAACTAAATAGAAAATATAAATTAGTCCTCTGAAAAATTTTAAAAAAGAAAACCCTAAAAGTTGTGTTTTGATACTAAAGGAACAAAAGTAATAACATTAAGTAAAAAATGATATTATATAATTATCTCTCTTTATATATATATATACCTACACATGTACATTACATACATATATCCATGTATATGTTGTTGAGAATGATGCTCATGACTTCTTTCAGTATTCTTTATCTATGTATTAAGAAGAAATTTCAGTATGATCCTAGAATTGAGAGAAATATATTTGTGTATATCATAGGTATTAACTGTGATTGAGATTAAAATATTTATAAATCACTCAAACTAGTTATACTGGTAGTACTATATGTATTTTAAAACTTATTTTGTATTGTGGTTATTTTTAACCTTGATTTCAAACATTTTTGTATCTGCTTTTATGATATATTGTTTGCCATGTTATATATATTTGTGTAACTTTTTTGAAATTTCTGGGAAAGACAGGGTAAAAATGTTAACCTAATATTCATTAAGATTCATTAGGTTCATTAGATTTTAGCATTATAGATTTTCTTCTTAAAGATTTTTTTCTAAAAGGAAATAGTTAAGTGATAATTAATAATTGGTACCTGTGACTGTTTTAAATTTTTCACAATAAAAATACTTTGTATGATTCAAGAGAAATGGTATTTTTTAAAAAATGTCCTTGGAAGAGTTTTCTTCAAATCTACCTTATCCAATGAAAGAACCCAAGAACCAAGGAATATATTGTATACAGCAATTATCTATACAGTAAGTAATAACAAATTAATGGGATGCTGACTCAATATGATAAGAAAGAGAAACCAATATATACCCAAAGTCAGAGAGAAAAATCATTACTTTGAAATAATAGTCAACTAAAATCCAAACACTATAGTGCTGTAGTGTCATCACATTAATTATCAGAAGAAAAAATGATTTCTAAGTCTGAACTTTATAATTATTTGGATACTTTTAAGGTGACAAAGTGAACCTATTTGCATCATCAGAAATAGAAGATAATTCCCCAGCAGTCTCTTCCCCCCAACCTAGCAGTTATTTCCTCATTGTCTTCTAAATAACCACTCTTTTTTGTTTGTTTTGGGGCCACACCTTGCAGTGCTTCAGGGGTTACTGCTGGCTCTGCACTCAGGAATCTCTGCAGCTAGATTTGGGGAATCATATGGGATGCCTGGGATTGAAGTTGGGTTGGCTGCATGCAAGGTGCTCACTGCTCTTTCTTTGTTCTTGAAATAGAGTATATTTAGTTCTTCGTGTAGAATTTCTTTCACTCAATATGTTGGATATTCATGATTTATTCACATTATACTTATGGTCTATTCATTTTATCCTACTGGAACAATAGTACAGCGGGTAGGGCGTTTGCCTTGCACACGGCTGACCTGGGTTGTATTCTTCCATCCCTCTTGGAGAGCCTGGTATCCTGCCCCCATGGCAGAGCCTGGCAAGCAACCTGTGGCGCATTTGATAAGCCAAAAACAGCAACAAGTCTCACAATGAGATGTTACTGGTGTCTGCTGGAGCAAATCCATGAACAATGGACGACAATGCTACAGTACGTATTCATTTTATTTGCTGTTAAATATTCTGTGGCATGACTATATCACAATATATTAATCAGTTTTACTGGTTTCCTTCCAGTTTTCAGTTTTTGAAAATAGGAGCTGCTTTAAACATTCTTATACATGATTTTATTTATGCATTACTAGAATATCTAAGAGTGAAAGCTCCCCACTATCAGAAGTTATATGTAACTATTCTGTTTACTTTCAAAATCAGTAGGTATCTTGATCAGTTTTTGATTTGGAAATAAAGTGATTCTCATGTACATCTGAATCCAGTTGCTTTTCAGTGCACTCAAACTCCTTCCTAATGCCTTGCACAAAATTCAAATCAATGTGTATTTAAGAACTCATTATCATACCCGAATCCATAAATTATATTGAGAAAGACATAGGTAGAGCACTTCATGAAGCTGAATCCAGGGGTATTTTCAATGGCTTAATGTCATTAGTGAAGCAAATGGAATCAGAAATAGACAAATAAGACCATCTCAAAATAAGAAGCTTCTGAATCATGAAAAAAACCAATAGTCATGAGTAAAAGACACCCCACACGCTGGGAGAGAATATTTGTCCACTACACATCTAAAGGTTAATATAAAAATATGTTTAGCACAAAAGTTAGAAATATATTTAGACTTTTCTTGTAAAATATATTTAAATATATTTAAATTAATGTAAATTAATCTATCTAAATATATGTAAACTTTTACCAGGAAAAAAACAACCCCATCAAAAATGGGAGGAATAGATGAACAGAAACTTCATCAGAAAGACATACAGAAATCATACATGAAAAAAATGCTTTGCATCACTTATAATCAGGGGCATACAAATCAATAGAACAATGAGATATCATCTCAAATCAGTGAAACTGGCAAATATCACAAAGAATAAAAACATCGGGTGTTGGGCCAGAGAGGTAGTACAGTGGGTAAGTTGTCTGTATCCCTGACATCACATATGGTCCCCCAAGAGCTACTAGGAGTGATTTCTGAGAACATCCCTGCACATCACTGGGAATGGCCCATAAAACAAAAGACAAAAACCATAACAGACAAGCAAACAAACAAAATCAGCCAGCGTAAACAAAGTTCTATGGCAAAAGAGATGTATTTACTACTGGGGGAATGTCCACTAGTCAAGTTTTTGGGGAAAACAACATGGACACTCCTCTAAAAAATAGGAATTAAGAGTCCAGTGGACACAGCAATACCATGTCTTGGCATCTACAGCAAGGACCCCAAACTGCAATTCAGAAAAACATTTGGACTCCTGAGTGTATTGCACGCCAATTACCAAAATTCTAGAGACACCCAAGTGTCCGAGAACAGATGATTGAATAAAGCAATGGCAGCACATATACACAATAGGATACTACTCAGCAATAAGAAAAAATGAAATAATGAAATTTGTTGCTATGTGAATAGAGCTGGTGAGTATCATGCTGAAGTGAAACTAGACAGAAGAAAAGTAATGGATGCAGATGATTTTTCTCATATGTGGGATATAAAGAAACAAGGTAAGGAAATAACAAATGCTTCAAAGCAACAGGAATTTACAAAGGTCACTAGTAGGAAGCTATGAGGGGGTGTGGGGGAAGGGTAAAAGGATGGAGGCAAATAAGAAATGGGAAAAGGACACAAAGGGACATGGTAGAGAGAAATACACACTGGTGGGTATTATAGTGCTAGAATGTTCCATGCATGAAACCCTGCCATTAGCAGTATTGTAAAGCATAATGCCTAAAAGAATTTAAACTTTGGGGCTGGAGTGATAGCATAGCGGGTAGGGCGTTTGCCTTGCACGCGGCCGACCCGGGTTCAAATCCCAGCATCCCATATGGTCCCCTGAGCACCGCCAGGAGTAATTCCTGAGTGCACAGCCAGGAGTAACCCCTGTGCATCGCCAGGTGTGACCCAAAAACCAAAAAAAAAAAGAATTTAAACTTTGTTTTTTTTTTTTTTAAATTTATGTATTTTTAATTAGAGAATCACCGTGAGGGTACAGTTACAGATTTATACACTTTTGTGCTTATACTTCCCTCATACAAAGTTTGGGAACCCATCCCTTCACCAGTGCCCATTCTCCACCACCCGTAAACCCAGTGTCCCTCCCACCCTCCCCAATCCCATCTCCCCCCCACCCCACCCTGCCACTGTGGCAAGGCATTCCCTTCTGTTTTCTCTCTCTAATTAGCTGTTGTGGTTTGCAATAAAGGTGTTGAGTGGCCGCTGTGCTCAGTCTCTAGCCCTCATTCAGCCCGCAACTCCCTTCCCCCACATGGCCTTCGACTACAATGTAGTTGGTGATCGCTTCTCTGAGTTGACCTTTCCCCGGAACGTGAGGCCAGCCTCGAAGCCATGGAGTCAACCTCCTGGTACTTATTTCTACAGTTCTTGGGTGTTAGTCTCCCACTCTGTTATTCTATATACCATAGATGAGTGCAATCTTTCTATGTCTGTCTTTCTCTTTCTGACTCATTTCACTCAGCATGAAACTTTTCATGCCCATCCACTTGACTACAAAATTCTTGACCTCCTTTTTTCTGACAGCTGCATAGTATTCCATTGTATAGATGTACCAAAGTTTTCTCAACCAGTCATCCGTTCTGGGGCATTCGGGTTTTTTCCAGATTCTGGCTATTGTAAACAGTGCTGCGATGAACATACATGTGCAGATGTTGTTTCGATTGTACTTTTTTGCCTCTCTGGGATATATTCCCAGCAGTGGTATTGCTGGGTCAAATGGGAATTCAATATCTAATTTTTTGAGAGTCGTCCAAATTGTTTTCCAGAAGGGCTGAACCAGTTGGCATTCCCACCAGCAGTGAAGAAGGGTCCCTTTCTCCCCACATCCTCTCCAACAGCGGTTGCTTTTGTTCTTTTGGATGTGTGCTAGTCTCTGTGGTGTGAGGTGGTATCTCAAAGTTGTTTTGATCTGCATCTCTCTGATGATTAGTGATGCAGAGCACTTTTTCATGTGCCTTTTGGCCATTCGTATTTCTTCCTTGGTAAAGTTTCTGTTCATTTCTTCGCCCCATTTTTTGATGGGGTTGGATGTTTTCTTCTTGTAGAGTTCAACCAGTGCTTTATATACCATTGATATCAACCCCTTATCTGATGGGTATTGTGTAAATATCCTTTCCCATTCTGTGGATAGTCTTTGGATTCTGGTCACTGTATCTCTTGCGGTGCAGAAGCTTTTTTTTTTTTTTTTTTTTTTTTTTTTAAATAATTTTATTGAATCACCATGTGGAGGGTTACATAGTTCTCAGGATTATGTCGGTTATACAATTCTCAAACACCCTTCCCTTCACCAGTGCCCATCTCCCATCACCAACCCCCCCAGTATACCTGCCACCCCCTCCCACCTCCCCAGTCCCCACCCTTGTACATGATAAGTTCCACTTCGTTTATGCCTTATCTCGATTACATTCCATGTTTCAACACACAACTCACTACCATTGTTGGGGTTTCCCCCAAAAAAGGAAAGCAGTCCTATTGCCAAGGAGGCATTTGATAGTTCTCCACTGCTAAGAATATAGAGATATTAAGTCCCGCTGTTTGTTACATAACTTTTCTTTTTCCCCCTTGCCCCGCGCCACCGAGTTCACGCCTGTTTTAGTAATCGCCACGCTGCCTGACAAGGGAAAAAAAAACTGAAAAGGATGGTTATTTCCCGTCATCGGCAGGCGTGGGGCTCTGGCTTAGTTGATAGACTAGTAGAGTTTCTGCCAGCAGTTTCTGGAACCGAAGGGCTTGCGCTGGTATCGGCTCCGGCTCGAGATTCCACCAGCGTCCCACTGTTCCATGTACATAATTTTTCCCCTTATATCCCATTCCCACGCCACCAGGTCTGTTTGCTTAATGGACATCACACTATGTTTGACACCACGCCGCGTTTCTTCCCGAGAAAGAAGGATATTTCTTCTCAGCCGGCGTGGGGATATAGCTTAGTTCAGTCTAGAGAGATGGCTACCACTTTGATTGCCTTCAATATTTCAGCAACAGACTTACTATTCTTGTTAGGATCTCCCACAAAAGTCCGACCCATTAAAAAGGGACATATTACATATTGCTGATGCTAAGATGACATTAGGCTGTCGCGGCCGCGCGGTTTTGGGTTTCTGTATAAAGTCCAGGAAAAGTACAACCAGAAATATCACTACAAACTTTTACCCTTTTATGGTGCTCATAAGATGGAGAAGCCTAGAGAGAGGCTCGGCGTCTCCATTTTGCGCTCAGGAAAACCTCGGATCCTGCGCTGTGCTCAGGGGGGAGGTGTGGAGAGAGAGAGAGGTTAAAAGAATTGGGGGATGCCCGGCTCCCACTGTTTCAGCGCACCGTGGGGTCTCTGGTCCCATGCCGGAATTAGTTCAGTGGGCTGCTTGGAGTCCAAGAGCGCTTCCTTGGGCTCTTCCATCATGCTCGCTCCGCAGCAGGGTCCAAAGGGAAGCACACGTGGGGGAGGTGGGTTTAAGTATCTATCTGCTGTGGGCGGGGGTCGCCGCCCCCGCCCCCTGGGGCCTCCCGCAAGCGCGCGCGCCTCCCGTTTCAGCTGGGTCGCCGTCATCATTTTGCGCTCAGGAAAACCGCGGATCCTGCGCTGTGCTCAGGGGGGAGGTGTGGAGAGAGAGAGAGGTTAAAAGAATTGGGGGATGCCCGGCTCCCACTGTTTCAGCGCACCGTGGGGTCTCTGGTCCCATGCCGGAATTAGTTCAGTGGGCTGCTTGGAGTCCAAGAGCGCTTCCTTGGGCTCTTCCATCATGCTCGCTCCGCAGCAGGGTCCAAAGGGAAGCACACGTGGGGGAGGTGGGTTTAAGTATCTATCTGCTGTGGGCGGGGGTCGCCGCCCCCGCCCCCTGGGGCCTCCCGCAAGCGCGCGCGCCTCCCGTTTCAGCTGGGTCGCCGTCATCATTTTGCGCTCAGGAAAACCGCGGATCCTGCGCTGTGCTCAGGGGGGAGGTGTGGAGAGAGAGAGAGGTTAAAAGAATTGGGGGATGCCCGGCTCCCACTGTTTCAGCGCACCGTGGGGTCTCTGGTCCCATGCCGGAATTAGTTCAGTGGGCTGCTTGGAGTCCAAGAGCGCTTCCTTGGGCTCTTCCATCATGCTCGCTCCGCAGCAGGGTCCAAAGGGAAGCACACGTGGGGGAGGTGGGTTTAAGTATCTATCTGCTGTGGGCGGGGGTCGCCGCCCCCGCCCCCTGGGGCCTCCCGCAAGCGCGCGCGCCTCCCGTTTCAGCTGGGTCGCCGTCATCATTTTGCGCTCAGGAAAACCGCGGATCCTGCGCTGTGCTCAGGGGGGAGGTGTGGAGAGAGAGAGAGGTTAAAAGAATTGGGGGATGCCCGGCTCCCACTGTTTCAGCGCACCGTGGGGTCTCTGGTCCCATGCCGGAATTAGTTCAGTGGGCTGCTTGGAGTCCAAGAGCGCTTCCTTGGGCTCTTCCATCATGCTCACTCCGCAGCAGGGTCCAAAGGGGGTGCAGAAGCTTTTTAGTTTAATGTAGTCCCATTTGTTGATCTCTGTTTTTACTAGATTGCTTAGTTCCGTGTCACCTTTGAAGATACCTTTATCTTCAATATCGTGGAGGGTTTCGCCGACCTTGTCTTCAATGTACCTTATGATTTGTGGTCTAATGTTGAGGTCTTTAATCCATTTTGATCTGACTTTTGTGCATGGTGTCAGGTCAAGGTCTAAACCCATTTTTTTGCATGTGGTTGTCCAGTTGTGCCAGCACCATTTGTTAAAGAGGCTTTCCTTGCTCCACTTCACATCTCTTGCTCCCTTATCAAAGATTAGATGGTCATACATTTGGGGTTGTGTGTAGGGATATTCCACCCTGTTCCATTGGTCTACGGCTCTGCCTTTGTTCCAGTACCATGCTGTTTTAATTGTTACTGCTTTGTAGTAAAGTTTGAGGTTGGGGATGGTGATGCCTCCCATCATCTTTTTCCCAAGAATTGTTTTAGCTATCCTTGGACGTTTGTTATTCCATATGAATTTTAGGATTGCTTGATCCATTTCTTTGAAGAATGTCATGGGTATACTTATAGGGATCGCATTGAATCTGTATAATGCTTTAGGGAGTATTGCCATTTTGACAACATTGATTCTCCCTATCCACGAGCAGGGTATATGTTTCCATTTCCTCATGTCCTCTTTGATTTCATGGAGTAGCGTTATGTAGTTTTCTTTGTAAAGGTCTTTTACTTCCTTGGTTAAGCTGATTCCGAGGTACCTGATTTTCTGGGGCACGATTGTGAATGGGATTGCTTTTTTCATGTCCCTTTCCTCTGCCTCATTGTTTGCATATATGAAGGCCATGGATTTTTGGGTATTGATTTTGTAGCCTGCAACTTTACTGTATAAGTCTATTGTTTCTAAGAGTTTCTTAGTAGAGGTTTTAGGCTTCTCTAGATATAGTATCATGTCGTCTGCAAATAGTGAGAGTTTGATTTCTTCCCTTCCTATCTGGATGCCCTTAATCTCTTTTTCTTGTCTAATAGCTATCGCAAGTACTTCCAGTACTATATTGAAGAGGAGTGGTGAGAGTGGGCATCCTTGTCTTGTGCCTGATCTCAGAGGAAAGGCCCTTAGTTTTTCCCCGTTGAGGATAATGCTTGCCGTAGGCTTGTGATAGATGGCTTCGACTATCTTGAGGAAAGTTCCTCCAAACCCCATTTTGGCGAGGGTTTTCATCATGAAAGGATGTTGGATCTTGTCAAATGCTTTCTCTGCATCTATTGATATGATCATATGGTTTTTATCTTTACTTTTGTTGATATGCTGGATTATGTTGATTGATTTCCGAATGTTAAACCATCCTTGCATCCCTGGGATGAATCCCACTTGGTCGTGATGTATGATCTTTTTAATGAGTTGTTGGATCCTATTTGCTAGTATTTTGTTGAGGATCTTCGCATCGGTGTTCATCAGGGAAATTGGTCTGTAATTTTCTTTCTTAGTGGTGTCTTTGTTTGCTTTTGGTATTAGGGAGATATGTGCTTCATAGAAACTGTTTGGGAGAGTTCCTGTTTTTTCAATTTCCTGGAAAAGTTTGAGGAAAACAGGCAATAGGTCTTCTTTAAATGTTTGGAAGAATTCGCCAGTGAAACCATCTGGGCCTGGGCTTTTGTTTTTGGGGAGGTTTTTGATTACCGTTTCAATTTCCTTAACATTGATGGGTCTATTCAGGTATTCCAGGTCTTCTTTCTTCAGTGTTGGGAGATTATAGGAATCAAGGAATCCATCCATTTCTTTTAGGTTCTCCTTTTTTGTGGCGTAAAGACTTTCAAAGTAGTCTCTAATGATCTTTTGAATCTCACTGGTTTCTGTTATGATGTCCCCCTTTTCATTTCTGATTCGATTTAATAGAGTTTTCTCTCTAAGAATTTAAACTTTGAATATTAATTTTTAATCAAAAATTATATCATTTTAAATTTTGGACTTTATTTAAATTCAGCACAGCTGATCAAAATGTTGAGGCAATAATTGTTTCATATTTACTTCTGTCACTGTCACTGTCATCCCATTGCTCATCGATTTGCTTGAGCGGGCACCAGTAACATCTCCATTGTGAGACTTGTTACTGTTTTTGGCATATCGAATATACCACGGGTAGCTTGCCAGGCTCTGCTGTGCAGGCGAGATACTCTCAGTAGCTTGCTGGGCTCTTCGAGAGGGGCAGAGGAATTGAGCCCGGGTTGGCTGTGTGCAAGGCAAATGCCCTACCCACTGTGCTATCGCTCCAGCCTTCATATTTACTTCTAGAGGTGGAAATTTTAAGTGCTTTTGTGGTTGTTTTTAGTTCCATGGAATGCAGTCTTCTCAATTCTAATTAGAGCACATATTCTAAAGCTTTATGACAGTTCAGTTTCTTTCATTGGTATTAGAAACATTTTTTAGGTGATATATATTTTAAAATGTTACAGCTACCTAGTAATTTTTATTATTGAAAATTTGAAATTGGATTTGTAAAAGTATTATTTTTTAATCTAAAGTGCATTTAAGTTTAAAATGGAACATAATGAAGCAATAACTAGAAATGTTTTTAAGATATAAAATATTGAGAAACACCGCACTAGGTGACTGACTTTTAGCATATAATGAGTTTATGTATTGTTATTAGTTTTGGGACATACACCGTGGTTCTTTGCAGCTCCTTCCTTCTCCCTAGCCCAATCCCTGTGTTATTCTAATAATAAAATATACTCCAAGCAAATGGTAGGATAATTTTGTAAATTTCACTGCTAGTGAAAAATGGAAATGAAGAGCTAGAATGAGAACTAGTAAGCATAAAACGGGCATCTGCTCGAACTGAACACACAGAATTTCTCAAGAGCCGTAACACAAAAAAATGAAACTATCTACTCTTTATTTTTAAAGTTTCATGAATCATACTTTACTCAAATTATGTGCTGCGTATCTGTGATAAGAACTTTTAATAATGCAGCAGCAGCAGCATTGGGAGCAACAATAAACATTCATTATTTTAATTTAATTTGTATTTTTGGTTTTTTAGGTCACACCTGGCTATGCCCAGGGCTTATTCCTAAACTCAGGAATAACTTCCAGAGGTGCTTGGGCTTCTTTTGCAATACCAAGCACTGAAGCAGAGTGCTAGGCAAATGCCTGATCCTCTGTAGTCTCCATCCCTAAAGATTTTATGCACTCTGTTTTGTTGTTTTAAGGCCACATCTGAATGTGCTTACTCGTGAGGCAAGGATGACTTGAATTATTAAGATATAACTGCTAAAGGATAACTTTGCAGCACTACTGAAGACTAAGACCAGCCCAGCTGCATGTAAGGCCAGCAGTTTTCCTGCTATACTGTCAAGCCCCCCAAATATTCTTTAAGATCATTGTCCTAATGAATATTTTGTTCCATTTCTCTAAAATATGTCCTTTTTTAATGGACACTAAAATCTAAGACCCGAAATGTTCCATACTTTGCAACAGAGCTTTTTTAAAAAATAAATTGAATCACAGTGACATATACAGTTGCTCACGATTGGGTTTCAGTCATATAATGTTCCAGTGTCATCAGTTTCCCTTCCACCCCACCTCACCTTTATGGCTTTATATCACTTCTCTCTCTCTCTGTCTCTCTCTTTCTCTCTCTCTCTCTCTCTCTCTCTCTAACCTTTTGTACATCATGGTTTGTATAAAGGACTGAAAGGTTGTTATCAGGTATATGCTTTTAGCTACTTGCAACACTCAGTTCTTTTTCAGAGTGACCATTTCTAACTATTATTATCATATTGGTCCCTTCTCTATCCTAAAGTCATTCTCCCCACACACTTGTTGCAAGCTACCAACTATTGACATTCATGCTGGCCCCTGCTTTTTCTGGTCTTAGATATTAGTCTCATACAATTATATATATATGTGATATATATATGTGTGTGTATGTGTGTATAGTATGTACATACTAGTATGTGTAGTATATATACTATATAGTATAGTGATATATATGTGTATGTATATCCTATATATAGGATATATATATCCCACAAATGAATGCATTTCAGTTAGAATTTTAATTTTATTTTTTGTTTTGTATTGTTTGAGGGTCACTCCCAGTAGTGCTCAGGAATTACTTCTGGCTATGCACTGTGTTTGCTTCGCATGCAGCCTACCCAGGTTTGATTCCTCCATCCCTCTCGGAGAGCCCGGCAAGCTATCAAGAGTATCCCGCCCACACGGCAGAGCCTGGCCAGCTACCCATGGTGTATTTGATATGCCAAAAACAGAAACAAGTCTCACAATGGAGACATTACTGGTGCCCGCTCGAGCAAATCCATGAGCAACAGATGACAGTGCTACAGTGCTATGCACTCAGAGATCACTCCCAGAGGGCTCAGGAGACCAGTGGGGTGCTGGGAATTAAGTCTAGAGCAACCACTTGCAATTGTAGGTGCCTTACCCACAATATTATCACTTGGCCCCTGCAATTTTAATTTCTAAAATCTCTATTTGAATTCATATTTAGGAGTATTTTGAAAACTGCAAAGTACTAAATGTGTGTGTTTTCCAAGTTGACTGTTTCTACAATACTGACAGTTTAAATGTTTGTTGATGATAATTAGCAGGAGACTAGAGGAAGTGAAACAGGAGTTGTAGCAAACATTGGAAGTGCTAAAGGATGGAAAGGAGATTCTCTGTGATAAATCTTCTACAAAGACCAGGAGAGATGAAACCAAGTAGAACTCGCCCTATAACTGTCTTGCTGAGTAGCTGGCAGAAGGACCCAATAGAGCTGAAAATTGGGGTGGCTGTTTGAAATCATTCTGCTCTTTAAGTTTTTATATACCCATGGCATTGCAGAAAGAACTAGAGAGCTCTACAGTAGTAAATGGTAGTTTTTCCTGTTAATAAATTAAAATTAAGGGGCCGGAGCGATAGCACAGTGGGTAGGGCGTTTGCCTTGCATGCGGCCAACCCGGGTTCGATCCCCGGCATCCCATATGGTCCCCCAAGCACTGCCAGGAATAATTCCTGAGTGCAAAAACAGGAGTAACCCCTGAGCATCGCTGGGTGTGACCCAAAAGGCAAAAAAAAAAAAATTAAAATTAAATGTCAGGCAGTGAATTTGTTTCCTAAAACCGTTGAATAGATGGTATTAATTACATAGAGGAGGAAATAGGAGGTGTATTCTATTTTATAGAAGAGAAATGACTTAATTTTAGTAAATAGAAATAAAACAAGATAAGTCAGTACTTATAGCAAATAAAAGTGTCAGAAAACCTGGTCAGAAATAGCAAAATAAAGGTGAGGAAAACCACAAAACACTGCATTCCGGAGAAATCACTTAGCTAAAGATATAGTGGGGCCTAATCAGTGGAGTTAATGTTCCAGGAATGGCTGTATTGAGCATGGATCAATTCTTCATCCATTCCCAATGGGATCTCCTCTTACATTACTAAATTTCCAGTAAGTACCTTTTTTTATACAACTACTATCTATATGAAGTAAACACATTCTTCTTTAAAGCTTTGCCCAATTTTGTTCTGGTTCCAAACCTGGACGCTTCAAATAGCAAAACTTGAAGACACTCAATTTAGTGATGAAGTAAAGAAACGTGGGGGAGCAGAGTAGCCCCCTGGAGGTGCTCAGGTTTTGCTCCTGACTCTGTGCTCAGGGATCACTCCTGATGGTACAAGAATTGAACTTGGGCCAGCTCTGTGCAAGGCAAGTGCCTTAACCCCTGTACAACCTCTCAGATCTCAGTGACCATCAATTTTTGAATGGACAGATGTCGCTTTGGTGGCTGTTCCTTTCTTTGAGCAGGTTTTCTAAGTATTCTATTGAGCTTCATAACTTCATAACTCTCCTTTAGACAAACAACATTATGAAAGACCTTAGCACTTCTATCATGTGTTGGCATCCTCAGAGACTGGCATCTCATTATTTCATTTAGCTCTCCTCTTCCGTTTTTTTTTTCAATGTAGGACTACTGCTATTTATTCAGCCATTGATTAAGCTGATTGAATTGGGCATGAACTCCACGTTACTTATTTTTAATTTTTTTTAAATTGGATATCCGTGAGATAGACAAAGCTGTTCATAATTGGGTTCCAATCATACAATGATCCAGCACCCATCCCCCCACCAGTGTACATTTATTTCCCACCATTAATGTGCCCCGTTTCCTTACCACCATTCCCCAGCCCCCTAACCCCCAACCACAACCTCCCTCTGTGAAAGCCACTTTCCTTCTTGCTCTCTCTCCTTTTCCTTTTGTGCATTATGGTTTGCAATACAGGGGCCAAGAAGTCATGGTGTTTGTTCAGAGCATTCGGCATTTTTATTGGGCTGGCAAGGCTAGAGTAGCTTTATAATTGGGTGGTAGCTTTGGGGTATGGATGTGACTACTGAGACTTCCAAAGTACAGGGAGGGGCTGGAGCGATAGCACAGCAGGTAGGGTGTTGGCCTTGCACATGGCTGACCCAGGTTCAATTCCCAGCATCCCGTATGGTCCCTCGAACACCTCCAGGAGTAATTCCTGAGTGCAGAGCCAGGAAAAATCCCTGAGCATAGACAGGTGTGACCCCAAAAGCTAAATACACAAAAATATAAAGTACAGGGATATGGGGGAGGTAGCCATTCTGCACCCAGAGAAAGCCTGGAGATTTCAGTCACAAAGCCTGCATACCAGAATTTTCAGCAGATTTACGTTTCAGTGAGATCCGTTTTGAGACGGTGAAGTAAGGCCGGGGGTATGGCAGCTATTTTGGATTATAGAAGCAAGCAGCTGCTGGGAATTCTCCTTGGGCAGACACCTGACTAACCTACCCTCCGCCCCCAGATTTACCTTGATCTGTTCAGCCATGTATGGGACTGAGATTAATGGCAGCTTTTGATCTCTTTCGAGATTTATTTATTGGTCTCTGAAGCAAGGCCCGTGATAGTGCTTACATGGTGGGCATGGAGTTGGTTCATTGGGGTCACTGCCAGTGCTTCCATGTGTATTGGGAAGTGGGGGGAAATAGCCCACCCCAATCCCGAGAAAGCCTGGGGATTTCAGTAACAAAACCTATATACCTGAATTTTAGCAGGTTATATCTTAATGAGGTTTGTCTTGAGACAATGGTTAGTTATCCTCTTAATGCTTTGATCTATTTTATTTTGTTTGCTACACTACTGGTGGTAAGCGTATACAAAGTATCAGGCAAGCATTTGTAAGTAATTGCAAGTAATTGCCCTCAGATTATTTTTAATAAATCAGATCAGCAAGTAATTGCCCTCAGATTCTTTCTAATAAATCTGTAGTTTTCATGTTTTGTGCTTTACATTATTATTCAAGAAAAATATAGCCCCAGCCCTTCTAAAAATAGAAGGCAATTAATTACTTAGTAATATCTATAGCTCCTAAGCATTATAAATTTGCCCAATTCTTGATACACATAAAAGAACTACTCTGAAGACACACAATCTCAGTTCTTACACATAATAAAAAAGCCCTAACAGTTCAATAAATATTGAAACATAATTACTAGAAAAAATTCTCTTCTCTTTGTTTATGCATCCCACAGACTTTTCTAAAAACCACGCCTCAAAAATACTGTAACAAAATTATGCAAACCACATTTATATGTTTCCAAACAATGCTTTTTTATCACATAATTATTAAAGTATGACATTTTGATTGATACACATTATCCTTTAAAAAGTCAGCCAGACTGGGGCTGGAGAGATAGCACAGCGGGGAGGGCGTTTGCCTTGCACGCGGCCGACCCGGGTTCAAATCCCAGCATCCCATATGGTCCCCTGAGCACGGCCAGGGGTAATTCCTGAGTGCAGAGCCAGGAGTAACCACTGTGCATCGCCAGGTGTGACCCAAAAAGCAAAAAAAAAAAAAAAAAAAAAGTCAGCCAGATACTTGGTGTAGACACAATTTTAGAAGGAAAGAAAAAATTTTCCAAACATACAGATACAAATTAAATTTTATAACCACACTACTCCATTTTATAAAGGGACACTATTTTTATTTCATCTTAACAGAACTGCAGTTAGTTGAATAACAAAAAAGAGAAAAAGAAAAAAGACACAATGCAATATAGAATATATTAAACACAAAGAAAAGGTCTGCAAGGAGTGGTTTTGTACAAAACCATAAAGTAAAATTAATTTAAAGGTAAAAGATCTTTTTTAATGTTAAATTAATTTCCTTTTTTTGTTCTGATGTTTTAAAAAGTGAATTTTCTATCAGAAGTGTGCCCTTGCAACACATTTTCATTGTCTCATTTTCTCATATACAGTTTTGAAGTATTTCACATTTTGCCTTAAATATAATATTCTGGTCAAGTTTCATTTTATTGTCCACATGAATGCTGTTCACTTTTGTCCCAACTCGATTTCATTTCTGTGAAAGATATTGAATTTAAGGTTTCTTTTATGAATGTTGTCTCCTAACACAAATGAAACAAATTTGGATCTACAGAACTGAAAATTAAAGGGGAACGTATGGTTAGGTAAAATAGAAACAGGCTAGACCTACAGGGTCAGTGCTGTAGATGTTACATACTAAGAGTGGGCTACATGCACTTAGCTTGCTTTTTTAGGCAACTCAAAATCACAGGCCTGTCTCTTTAGAAGTAGGAGTGTATTTCAAATTTTCTAAACTCTCATTACAGGCATCTCACCTGATGCTCAGCTTTGCTCTGAGCTGTAAGCGCTACAGCATCCGATTCCACTTTGCAAATTTGAACCTCTTGATTAGTTCTTTGTTCTAGGGACTCTCAAAAGTCTGCTCTCAGCTTCAGAGCTTTAGTTAGTCATTAAATCAATGTTCCTTAATAGGCTGCACTCACAGGTAGGTTTTCACGCCCTCTGCTGGATGTTTAAAAAAAAATCCACACCTTGTTGCATTAAGGTCAACTTTTTTTATTTTCAATGAATATGGAAAGCAAAACAGAATTCTATCAGAATGAAAATCTTCAACCCTAAGTTAAATGGAATTTTAATGAAACAAATGGACTGAGATGCAGACAAAGATTTTCAGAGATAAGATGACAGAAATGGAGCGCAAGCTTGTCATTTTTTATTTCTCTTTTAAATGTCAAGATAATCACATTATCCAATTTAGTTATTTTATTTTATTATTTGAAGTGGAAAATAAAGAGAAGCTGCTACAGAACTTTCAAATCTCTAATTGGAAGTCACAGCAATTTCATGAACCGCTTGCCACTAGACAGAAAGATTGGTGGAGATTCTAGTGCCATTAAAAACAACACTGAGTGAACTGAAGAAAAATACCCAGAACCTTGTGAAATGCTGAACATATAATAGACATTCAGTATTTTTTATACATTAGTGAAAATGTGGACTGGAGTGATAGCACAGTGGATAGGGCATTTGCCTCGCACTGGCCGACCCGGTTTCGATTCCTCAGCCCCTCTCGGAGAGCCCTGAAAGCTACCAAGGGTATCTCGCCTGCAGGGCAGAGCGTGGCAAGCTACTGTGGTGTATTCGATATGCCAAAAACAGTAACAACAAGCCTCATAATGGAGACGTTACTGGTGCCTGCTTGAGAAATCGATGAGCAACGGGATAACAGTGATAGATAGTGAAAATGTACTCTAAGTGACATTTTTATGAAAATGATTTCTTTTCTACCGTTGCCACCCTTTCTGCCTCCCAAACCCAACTTCCTCCTTTGCCCCTGCACCTCAAAGTGAACCAACTCACCAGCCAAATGCCCACCACGCATGCACTGTGGTTAGCTTGGCAGTGACACATAATTAAAAATCACTTAAAAATGAATTCTGATTGCTTCAAATTTGCCTTTCATTAATGTCTTCTGCAAACTCCAGCTGTTGAGCTGGTACCCTTTTTCCATATGGGCTTTAACTTTTATAAGTTTAATTATAACTACGGCCTGTTCTGCAATTGAAATGGATTTTGACATACACTATTCATAGAGCACAGACATTAACTCTTTTTTTTTTTTAAAGTTACTTGCTTGTGATCAGTAACCCACATTCTCTGATGTACTTTTTCATAGCCACTTTGGAAGGTAGAAAAAATCACAATGCAACTCTTCAAGCCCATGCTCTCCCATGAACATGAGTCTTGTTCGCCTGTCTCTGTATCTCTTTGCTCTGATCCATTCTGGTGAGGCCCATGTTCTCCTTAAACGTTTTCTTCCTCTCTTTCTGTCCCCTCACATCTAAGTAAGTTTCAATAAAAACTATCTTGACCCCCGCCACCCCCCCACACATCCCCCCAAAAGATAATCACAATGCAAAAATATGAACCAAAAAAATTAATATATGAACTAGTTTTGTTGTTCACATTGCTTAGTTACGTAGTATATCAGTTTGGGGCTGGGGAGATGAGGCTAGTTTCCTAAGCATGGAACTAGAGGGAGGCCACTCCTGGTGATACTTGGACAGGACGGGTTCAAGTTTGGGGGGGGGATCCAAGAATATGATGCTGCTTATTCTCTGTGGAACAAGGAACAACCAGAGCCACCCGCATGGTACTGAGAACCTTCTGGGTCATAGTCAGCAGTGTTGCAGGGCACCATGTGGTTCTGGGGTTTTAACTTGGGTCCTGGCACATGCTAATCATGAAAAGCGAATGCTGAATGAGCTAGTGGTCCTAGTAGTTTATTACTATGGGTGGGGGTGGGACCACATCCAACTCCACTTATTGTTCAGGGACCATATTCAGCGCCAAGAACTGAACTTGGGTTGACTGTATGAAAGATAAGTTACCATTATTCCTCTACTATCTCTCTGACTCTAGCAGTACTTATAGCTATTTTTAATGAAGATGTTAATATATGTGTACCAATGTATAATTTACAATTCAACTAGTTATAGCTTTATCCCTATTTCTCAAGCAATAGTTTTCAACTCTTTAGGAGATTTATTTTCTGTATCTATCACCTATCACCTCATTTTCAAATGATAAACTTTATCACTAGTGCTTAGATTTTTCTTTTAATTTTTCATATTGTTCATTAGTTTCCCTTAATCTAAGATTGTGATTTAGTTTACTTTTTTTTTTTTTTTTTTTGCTTTTTGGGTCACACCTGGCAATGCACAGGGGTTAGCTCCTGGCTTTGCACTCAGGAGTTACTCCTAGTGGTGCTCAGGGGACCATATGGGATGCTGGGAATTGAACCCGGGTCGGCCGCGTGCAAGGCAAACGCCCTACCCGCTGTGCTATTGCTCCAGCCCCTAGTTTACTTATTATATTTGCTTCTTCCCTCATACATTTACCCATCTGCTACCTTAACAGTATGAATAATGCCAATTTTGAAACCTAACATTAATTATTTATAAGTGAATTATAAATAAGTGAAGGAGTCGATTTAATTTTTTGTTTCACATTGATTTAGAATTGGCTTAGTTTTTCCAGGTTCTTCATTTTATATTTACTAATTGTTAATTTGTTATTTGGGATTTTTTTTGCGGGGGAGGGAATACCCAGTGGTGATCAGGTTTTAACTTGACTCTGCCCTCAGGTATCACACCTGACTATGTGATGCCAAGGGTCAACTTGGGTAGGCCTTGAGCTAGGCCTTGAGCACAGCAAGCTCCTTACCCACTCCACTACCTCTCCAGCCCCAAATGATCACATTTCCATTGCTCTCCCATAACAACTTGACATCATATTCTTATGGGAGCTGGCTTTTTTCTTTCTCTTTCTGGTTTTCTTCAATATTATCTTTCTGTGAATCAAGTTTACCACCATCTCCAAAATTCCCTTCATCCCTCCCCACCTGAATTCTTGGGCCTTTCCACATGACTATAGCATAAATTTGCTTATCAATCTCAGTTCCATCCCTGAAGACCTGAAGACACTTAGTAAAGTGGAGAAACTTGAAAGCTCAGTCAATTTTGCCTTAATCTCAATCTGTATCCGTCGTTTATATCATCCCAGGAGCTAAATTTGCTGCCAATTTTCCTCATCATCTTGTCATATTCTTGACTCACTTTTTCCGGTGAATTGACAGTGTTTTATCATTTACTATATGCAGGCTTCAGAAAGGAATGAAAAGGCCTGACTTGGTATGAATAACTTTAATTTAGGAATATCTATGCTACCAAACTATTTTGAAAATAAAACCAGAGAGCAGATTCTATACTATCAAGTTCTCCAGGAATGTCATGGATAATTAGATTATACTAATACAGGTCCATGGACATCCTTTTTATATGCCTTTCTCAAGACTGTTTTGAAAATGCTACTTAAGGGTGTTTCAATGTTACTTTGGCAGAGGACTCAGGAGACTACTGATATCTATGTGAATTATTCTTATCATAGTATTTCAATAAATGCTATGATTTAAGGCAGCAATATGTTTTGGATCTCAGTATGCCTATTTAGCTTTTAAAAATGTCAACCTTCTCTTTGTCCTCTGTTGTGGTATTATTTATGACCTGTACTTTGATTAATCTGCTTTAGTATCTATGTTTTGTCTTTCATTTCATGAAGACATATAATTCCTAGCCCTGAAAATTTTAATCTTTTTCATTCATCCTACAATTTCAAAAGTTATTTTATCTTACTCTTTCTCCCCATCTTAACTGAAATACTTTTATACTTATGGGTCTCAATCTTATCTGAATGTCTGCTTGGGCTGTTATTCAATTATGATATTTTTTGTTTGTTTTTAGGACACACCTGTCAGTACTCAGGGATTTCTCCTAGCTCTGTACTTAAGAATCATTTTTGGTCGTTTTCAGGAGGCTATATATGGTGCTAGAAATAGAATCAGGGTTAGCCACATAAGAAGCAATTTATTTAAACTCCAATTATGATATATTTTTATTGACTCCTAATTAGGGGAGAATGGACATTAGATTGAAAATATTAAAGCAGGGCTAGAGTGATAGCACAGGGGGTAGGGCGTTTGCTTTACACGTGGCCAACCTGGATTCAATTCCCAGCATCCTATATGGTCCCCTGAGCACCACTAGGGGTAATTCCTGAGTGCAGAGCCAGGAGTAACCCCTGTGCATTGCTGGATGTGACCCAAAAAGAAAATATTAAAACAAAGGAATTTGGGCCAGATACATAGTACAATGCCTTGCCTTGCATACAGTTAACCTTGATTTGATCCTCAGCAGTACATGATCGCCCAAGAACCACCTACAGTGATATCTGAGCACAGAACCAGAAGTAAGTCTTGAGCACAGTCACGTGTTCTCTAGATCACCCCACTCCAAAAGAGGGCAGAGACATGGGTGATGTGTTCTGCGGTAAAATTCTAGACTTACTGGAGATCCCTCTAGTAAATTATCTTCTTTCTGATGGAAATTAAACTGTTGCATCCATTAATTTACTATTGAACCTTTCCCATCACAAATTTATTTTTCCACAACCATTAATTTGTCACTATTCTATACTAGAATTCCATAAGAAATTAAACTATTGTTCATGAAGTTTGCTTTGTGATCACAATTTCTCTATTATTTCAACAATCGATGCAGATCTAAAAGGAACTTGATTTTAGGACTTCTTCGTATGGCGGAGGGGGACCTGAGATGCCAAAACAGGGAATGTGATATAATCCAGGGTTTTGAGTTTGAAGGTGAATTCCAACAGTTGGACTCACAGCTGCTTCTGTCCCTGGAAAGAGAAAGATGAAGACTTGTAATCTTTCTAGTCAGCATTAAATGGGAGTACACGAGCTGCTTACTGGCATCTGGCATTTCCTGGACCACTGAAGCAACAGAAAATGATCTGAGGCCCATGTGAAAAAAATTACAACCACCTTGCTTTCTGCAATATTAGTCCCTACAATAAGAAACTTTTCTCCCATGAGCAGATTATATCATCATTGACTAACCCATCAAGAAGTATTCACAATTTAACAGCTAAAAAAGAGGAGGAATATCTTATTGAAGACTATGCAAAAGGATTCCTGTAAATATTAATGACATTTGAGCCAAAGTTCCTTTCATTCAAAATGTGAATCTCGTTAAAGACAATCAAATATTATTTCAGAACTTCATTATTTTATATGATACTTGCAATCCATAATGAATCCAATTAATTAGTTTAAGCATTTTCCTAGGATGAATAGTAAAAGTGCTAAGTTGTGAAGTCTGTATACACTCCAAACAAAATGAGTCTTTTTTAAATTTGAAAAAGTGCTTTAAAATCAAATACCTTTCTTGATGTGGAGAGGGAGGCTCCACAGACATGTTCCGAATGTAGAGACTCTGGTGTCATGTTTGGATGTGGCCAAGCTTAGAAGGACTATGCCAGTCATGAACTGAGGGCCATGTGATGCCTGAGATTGAATTCAAGAGTCTGAGCACCAGCACTTTGCATTACCTTCTTCTACTCAATCATTTTTTTAATTATCATTATTATTGAAATAGGACTATACTGTAACCTATGCTTCAGAAATGTACTTTGAAACTCAACATGTATACACTATATGAAATTCTGGACACTCCAGTCATAAAATACATACACGCACACACACACACACACATTTTCTTTCATAAACCACCTTGAAAGACCATGCACTTATTTCAATAGCTCTTTTGGAAATATTTGATTAGTATCTCTTGAAAGACTGCTTGAGTCACAGAGAAAATTAATAGCAGTCTTTTAAAATCTTCTCTTAATTTAATTTTTTTACTATATTTTTAACTGTTTTGGAGTTATTTGATTACATCTTTTAAAAAAATAATAACTTAGAGCCAGTGTTTGCCCACCTTTGCTTCCTATCATTTCATAGGTATGTTATTCTATAAATCTATATACCTGGGGCTGGTGCAATAGTACAGCAAGTAAGACCAACTGGGGTTAGATCCCCAGTACCCATATGGTCATCAGAACCTCACCATAAATAATCATGAATGCAGAGCCAGGAGTAAGCCCTAAGCACTGTTGAATGTGGCTAGAAAGCCACACATTAGTGAGAATCAGGTAGTGGTGGAGGCATGGGGACACAAGGTGGGATTAAAAACAGGACTGGGATTGTAAACCTAAGAAACCTATTGTAAACATCCCTGTAAACCATGGTGACTGAAAGGAGAAGAAATAGTCAGAAATTCATCTTTAAAGAAACCATGCCTTGGAACCCTTTCCCTACCTGTCCCTCTTCCCGTTAGCTGCTGTTGATGTATTGTGATGGCCGGAAGTCACTCACTTGCTTGGATGTGGCGGTCCAAGCATGTGTGACGCTCTTAGTTGTGATGCTTGCACATACGTTGGTTCTAGTGTGTGGCAGATCACACACTCTTAAGACATAGGTGTTCCAAAGAGCAGAGTCACAAGACCACATTCTACACATGGGGCCGTAATGTAGATTGGAGTCATGGATTCACCATTGTCAGGGTGTTCTTTTTGCCATGATGGATCCTCTATGCCCCTGACTGGTTTTGAAAACTCTTCTGTTACTTGCAGGCACCACACCCACAGTGCCAGAATTTAAACCAAAGAAGTGACACACAAGGCATGTGCCTGACCACGGAAGCTACATCTCTGCTCCTTTGTAGGATAACATAGCCTCGGATAGTTTAGGTTTATTAGGTTACTCCCATTACAGTGCTCCTATTCCTCTTTGTTTATTTGTAGCTTCCTTCTTAGTGTTCTGTTGACTTGTAAATATTGTTTTTCTCTTCTCCTTGAGTCCTTTGCATAGTTTATTCAGAGCAATGTCCTTTTTGTATGGACACAGGAAGACTTAGCAAATGTTATGCTTTTGTAACCTGGGAGTCATTTGACTCTACACGATATTTTCCTCCTGGGCATCTGTTCTCTTGACCTAAGCCTCAGCTGCCCTTACTTCCTAGCACCCCCAAAAGCAGGGTCCCGACGAGGGACGGGACGGACCCAGGGCAAGCAGTGAGTTGTGTGCTACCCTGGCATTGAGATGGGCCTGGCCAAAGTGCCTAATGCTTAACTATAAGTTAAGAGCTTGATCAAGGACAAATGTTGTCATGATCCAAACAGTGATAACTAGATTTGGACTCTGCTAGGGTTAGGAGTGATTAATCTGGCCTGAGTAGTCTGAGCCTGTGGCAAGATGTCAGGAGAGCTGCCTTGCAAGCCTCAATGTATCTTTTGCTATATCCATACAAAAATAACTAGTATTAAAATGTTAATGAGTGTTTGGAATGGGGAGAGAAGAAAAAACCCTTAACAGGTATTTTGCCTACTGGCAGTCAGGAAGGGCTTTGGAACACCCCTAGGTTGTGTTCCCTTAGAACCTGACAGCCCTCAGGAAGGGCTTTATTATGTTGATTTTGCTACCTGGCAGGGTGTGTAACCTAGGGGCAATGGCGAGAGAGGAAAAAGGGAGGAGAGAGATGGAGAGGGGCGGCAGTTGATCCAGAGAGAGGCCGGAGCTGGGAGGGCGGGAGATGAGAAAGATGGAAGATTGAATAAATGGTAACTAATCAGCAACCAGCTTGGTCCTCGTTCTTCCTTCGCCTGTCCTTGGCCAATGGTCGTCCAGATCCAGCCCATACGCAGCAGTTCCAGAGCACCGAACTTGGGTGGTGATACAGAGCCACTGGGAGAGCCCTCGAGTGCACACACCCCTCAGCGTGCTTTAGTTTTTTACACTCCTTGACGGATTTATATCTTAAATTGAAACCAACTATCCTGTTCATTTCCATATTGCTCCTTACTGTTTTATTCGCTGCAATGGTATAGACGAGTAATCCCTACGGAAACCATGCGGTCTGCAAAGTCAAATATGTTGCCTTTGTGACTTTTGAAAGAAAAAGTTTGTTGCTCTCCTTCTTGAAGAATTAAGATTTGAGAAACAGTACAGTGAGTGGGCATCTGCCCTGCACTCAGCTGTACTCTATCTCTCGCACCACATATGGTCCTCTGAATCCCACAAAAAATAAAACAAAAAAACACATCAATGACAAGAAAAAGAATTACGATTTTGATACCATTGAAAGGATTCCAAACAGCTTACCACAATGACCAAACTGTTCAAAATATACTTGATATTAGCCAGTAGTTGCACCACTGAAATCCATGTATAAAATAATAAAAATTACTATGGTGGAGAACATTATGCTTATTTGGAATAATTGGTTTTCATATATTTTTATGTTTTTGGTTTTCATTTCACTGACTTAGAGCCAAGTATAGTAGTTCAGTTATTATTATAATATTTGAAGAATAGAGCTGAGGTTAGAATATGTCTCACCTTTTAATTGGGCTATTTTCTTAAGGAATTATTTATTTAATTAAACAGTCTACTCCTAGGTTATTAAAAATTCAATTTTATGCAATAAATGGATGATGATAGTATCTATGCCTATTAAGCAAAGAAAAATAAATATAAAATTATTAAAACAAGACCTGGTGGGGCTGGAGCAATAGCACAGTGGGTAAGGCATTTGCCTTGCATGCAGCCAACATGGGTTAGATTTCCAGCATCCCATATGGTCCCTGATCACCGCCAGGAGTGATTCCTGAGTGCAAAGCCAGGAGTAACCCCTGAGCATCACCAGGTATGACCCCAAAAAAAGCAAAAAAAAAAACTGGCATACAGCAATTACTTGTTAAAAGTCTATTATTAATCTTACTATATATGTCAAACTGTATTATGTTTGGAACATATGTATGCATTTTTAATTTGCAATATTATTTTCAAATCTACCCTGCCTTAATGTTTATCCAATGATTTTACCATTATTGTGATTAATGTTATAATATAGAAATCATTAATATTTATGGGCTGGAAAAATAGTCTGGGTGAAAGCATTTGCCTTGCATGCAGCTGACCTCATTTTGATCCCCAGCATCACAACTGGTCTTGAGCATTGTCAAGAATGACTACTGAGCTCAGTAAGCCCTGAGCACTTCTAGGAATTACGTGCATCAAAACAAATTATGCATTGAAGGGGCAAGAAAGATAACTCAATGGGCTGAGTTCAAGTTTTGCATGCAGGTGGCCTGGATGTGATTACCAATATGAGATCCTTCCCCCCTTTCCCCAGGACTGACAGGTATGACCCTAAAACAAATAAAGAATATGTAGCTAAGTCTTTTGCAGTTGAGATATTTTTGTGTGTGTGACTTAAGCTAAGTCTATGATTAAACTGGATTAAAGTTGACAACCCCAGTACATGCCTCTGTTATGGGCTCTTGAACTGAATACTGTCCATTTTCCAGGTTAGTTGCTCCTGGTACAATTCAACACAGAGTCACTGCTAAGTAATGGTTATTCTTCCTGGTAGGGTCAACTGAATTGAATCAACAGAAACTCAATTTTAATTCCACTTCTGTGGCTATCAGTGCTATGCTACAGGTGACCGTATATTCATAATTGCTGTGGTAGGAACATTTTGCTATGTTCCTACACAAAATCAGCTATTGCTATTAAAGTTGTTATGAAAACCATAAAGCATTCATTTGATCAACATAATTAAGCCAATTTGCTCAGAAAGCTTTTGTAAAATTGAACATATGCTGTATCACTTTTAATTTTTTTTCTAGGGTGGGTTTACATGGAATATCATTTGATTTGGAGGAGAAGCAGGCATTATATTATCTTTTGACAAATTAATAACCTGAGAAAAGTCAGTTAAAATGCTTGCGAGTATCCTATAATTTTGATAGAACTGTTCGTAAGTAATGGAGGTTTTCTCTTTGTTCAGTTCTATAATATCAATACAATATCTGCTGGAGTTAATAGACAAAAATTTCCCAAATAATTGACTCAATATAAAGGACCTAGTAATTTTAACATTACTCCTCTTTTCTGCTCTGTTATCTTCTCTCTCCATTCTTCTTATGCAAGTGTAGCTAAGAGTGGCTGTCCTTAAGTCACAGTTTTACTCTCTATTAACTGTGTGCTTAATCTCTAAATACCCTTGTTCCACCATTTCTCATGTGTTGAAAATTCCTGAGGAATTCTCACAGAATGAAAGGGGAAGGAGGAACTACTTCTTGAATGGAGCCATTAGTATTTTCATTTCCTGAAAAATGTATAATTTTAAAATATGTATATATCTCTGTCCTTATCTAAAATGACTCACAGACTATTTACAATGAAAGCAAAAATTGTAAATAAAACCCATTTCAAAGGAATTCTACCATTGGGGACTCTGGGAAAGTAGGAATGATTACTGAGGCTGGAAGGATATCTTCTTCAGTCTTTGGCAACTTTCTTTCCGCTCCCCAAACACTAGCCTTCACAGTTAATCACTGAGGGAAGACAAAGCATAGCTAGTACCCCTGGAATGAGAAAAGAAGAGGATTGCTTAAACTGTAGAAGATCAAAGGGAAGGAAGACTGGCCACTTGAAAAGCCAGTGAATGTCACCAGCAGAGGGCGCTTTGAGGCTCTCACCTCAAGTGTTTTGCCAGACAGAATAGACCCAATTTTGATCTACGAAATATGTAGATTTTCTAATATTTTGTTTTTTTATTAAAAACATTAGTAGAAAAAGGTGGTTGTCTTTTGGCTGTACTATTGATTTCTCTTGTAAGCACTAACGGTGAGTGGATTTTTCCTATTTCATTTGTTGTCTTTTTAATCTAATCATCTAAACTCAAGCTTCTTTTTCATCAATTTCTCTAAATATCTTACCTCCTTTTATTCATCCTCATAACTTGTTTTCAATTAACTTATTTTCACTGAGCTAAAATTTTCTCTTCCAAGTTTCTATGTAAATTATGATTATGCTTATAGGCATAATTTTTTTTTAATAAACAAAATAACATAAGGAGCCAGGAATATTTTCCTTATTTCAAAAATCACTTGTATTTTGTAACTATTTGCCAGACTCAGAATTTTTGGTCTAATAAAGTGAGCTGATAGTGATTTAGGTACAGCTGATTATGGAATATTTCAGTGCTTTACTGCTCATCTTGAACCTTCATTTCTGAAAATTTGCATATATTCCTATAAAAACCTCACTTCTGGGGCTGGGGTGATAGAACAGCAGGTAGGGCATTTGCCTTGCACGAGGCCGACCCGGGTTGGATTCCCAGCATCCCATATGGTCCGCTGAGCACTGCCCGGAGTTAATTCCTGAGTGCATGAGCCAGGAGTAACCCCTGTGCATTACTGGGTGTGACCCAAAAAGTAAAAAAAAAAAAAACTCACTTCTGAGGCCCAAGATCTAGTCTTACTTTCCATGTACACATATAAAGGGTCAACACACTTTGCAAATATCCTCTCTGTTTTTCTGTTGAATTATCTGATAGAACAGATTCCAATAACAATACTCAAATAAGTAAGATAATGATAGAAAATCATGAAAATAATAAATCATTTGTATCCTTAATACAGGTACCTTTGAAAAGTAACTAAGTAATGCTGAATGTGGTAAGCTCTGATGACTGAGAGAAAGAAACAAGAAGGTCTCAAAGATGAGCCCTTTCAAGAAAACAGGGCATTAGATGGATTCTTTCTAGGGTTTAGCAGACATAGTAAGAAAAATAGATCAGAAAGATTAATAAAGTGAGAGAGTAAGATAATAGTGAATGGATGGAAGGCCAAGAGATAGAGTTAAGGAGTTTGCCTTGCATGAAGTTGACTCCAGTTAGATCCCTGACACCACATATTGACCCCTGAGCACCTCTAGGAATGATGCCTGAACAGAGAGCCAGGAATAAGCCCTGAGCATAGAGCCAGCACTAAGCCCTGAGTATAGAGCCAGGAATAATTCCTGACCACTACCAGGTGTTGTCAAAAACCCAAAAACAAAGCAAAAAAGTGGAATTTACTACAGATTTATTGCTGTCTGCCTTTCCACCCAACCCAACTGACCCAACCCTTAAAAAACAATGGAAAAAGTGGGGTTGGTTTCAGAAAGAGTCAGGAGACAGGAAACAGAAAATAATAACATGGTTTTGGGGTGTGGATGGCATAATTTTTGTCCTTAAAATATCTCCAGCTTCAAACCATAAGCAAACTCCTCTTTCTCTTCATCATCTCCTGATTCTCTAACTTAACTTTCCTCTGTTCTTCTACTCCTTAATAATATTTATAAGGAATATTAATAGTAATAATAATCTACTCTCTAATAATATTTCTTTTTTCGTCTCCCTAAGAAGTTATCAGAATTGCTTCTCTTCCAGTGAATAAGCAGTTATATCATAATATGTTATGAATGTGGAAGCCTCACTCTATGAGAAGAAGAAGTGAGGATTATGAGTACTTATCACATCACCAGAGAACTATAAAAATATGTAATTACTAGTCCAGAAGGAACCAGGTAAATAGCGCAGGAGTCAGGAGCACATCCCTGTATCTGTAAGGCTGTTTGTTCCATCCCTGATATTATATGACCCTTTGAACTGCTGCTTATACCCTATAGACTCCTGAGCATCTCTGCAATGCTGGGTCCTTTTTAATTAAATCGTTTAGTCTAGTTGGCTGAGTATTACTGGGAGTGGCCCCTGAGTTCCAAACACTATTTGGGAGGCCAAGCTGGGTGGTATGGAGGGTGGGGGGGAGCGAAGATATAGTATATTAGGTAGAGCATTTTCCAGGTCATATCCCTGGCATCCCATATGGTCCCCCAAGCACCGCCAAAAGTAATTTCTGAGTTCAGAGCTAGGAGCAATCTCTGAGCATCTCTGGGTATGACCCCAAAACCAAAAGAGAGAGAGAGGGCTATCCAGGATTGGAATTTGGTCTGGGGAGAAGGGGATGCTAAAATTTTCAAGGCTTTTTCCTAGGCAAAAATTCTACCAGGAGTTGGAATGGGTTGGACTGGCAAGTCCTTTCTTAAGCATATTTGGTGGCAATCCCAAATCAAGTATTTTCCTCCCTTTGATATCTCTAGTCAAGAAAATTATCCATCTGAACTGTATACACTTGTCAGAAATTACCAGTGAGAACAATTTTCTATTTAACATGCTATAACAAGGACAGTTCAATCCACTCCAGGCACTCATATGCAGGCAAGACTTTCTCTCAGCCCTTCTGAGCTAAGGGCAGCTTGATAATCAAATCTCGAACCCACAGGTCAAAAAGAGCAGAGCTATCTCAACTAACGTATTCAGCAAATCGTGATAATAGCATAAAATATAAAATGAAGTTCTGAGAGGAAGAGCCCAACTTAATATATAAAACCTCATCTCTCCATTAAAATGTTTTAAATGAACCTATGTTCTATATTTAGGAGTTTAAGCTCCATCTTCCACCTTTGTGTTCAGTGGATGTCCAGGGGTCCAGAAACCTTTAGGTTTTTCATATGATTAAATGTCATCAGAGCCTTTCAAGTGAATTCTCCACTTCCTCTTCCCTTCTGAATAGTGGCTATGTGGGAGACTCAGGTGTGACCTCATTTTGTGGGTGGATGAGTCTAGCAGGAGTGGGACTCATGTCAAGCTGTGAGAATATGCATTGTGGGGGCCATACAGATAAAAGTGTGGTTTGGGCCCTGACTTCCCTCTATAGCAATAGAGGGACTCCGTCATTTCCTTTGTGTATAAATGATCCATTTATGGAATTATTACTTAGGGAGCATCATTTCTCTGAAGAAGTGAAAGTATAAAGAGAATCCAGTGAGGAAAAGAAATCTGGAGTAGGTTTGAGTTTCAGACTTCCTTATAATATTGACTCTGGAACTTACTTCCAAAAAATTTACTTCTCCAGAAGAAATCATTTAGGATCCCCACTTCCCAATTGACTTTTATATGTTTTTTTTTCTTTTATGGATGAGAAACAAGGATGTGGAGAAACACAATTTTGGGGTCTATACCCACTTCAAGGACTGGAGAAATAGCACAGCGGGTAGGGTGTTTACCTTGCACACGGCTGACCTGGGTTCTATTCCTCTGTCCCTTTGGAGGAGCCCGGCAAGCTACCAAGAGTATCCCGCCTGCATGGCAGAACCTTGCAAGCTACCCGTGGTGTATTCAATATGCCAAAAACAGTGACAAGTCGCACAATGGAAACATTACTGGTGCCCACTGGAGCAAATCAATGAACAAATGGACCATAGTGCTACAGTGCTATCCACATCAAATATCTTGTCAATGGTTATACACTGCCCTTATAGCCATTCTGAATCTTAATGGGACAGAATGGGAGAAAGGCAATGGATGAGGTATTTGAAAGCCTGGCTTGTCTAAGTTAGAGAAAAACATAAATGGGGGGCGAGGTAGGGGGTGTGAGGCAATTACTGAACCTGTAGCCTAACATGGAAACCCAACTGTAGAGAAACTGATAATAACTACTAAGTTGACTAGTTTAAATTTTCTTCAGTAAAGTGTAACCCATGAATATAGCAGTCGTTAGGAAAGGAAGGATGGGACGAAGAAGGAAACAAGAATTCTACAAAGCAATCCCTGCCTTTTAGGAATCACCTGAAAGGAATGTCTAGAGGTTCAGAATATAGGATGTACTCACTGTCCAGTATGCGCTAGTTACGAACGTTCAGGCAAACTTCCAGGGATCCCCATTTCTCAACTCTGAGTAGTTTTATTTGTTTGCATTTGGTGCTCAGGAGGCTGCTCTTGGCTCAGCCTGAGGGACCATTCCTGGCAGGGCTCAGAGTATGATACAGTCCTGGGAATGAAATTTGGACTTGGAAAGCACACACTTTAATCCCTCCGAGTTAGCTCTTTGGCCAAATTCTAAATAATTTAAAATTTAATGACTGGCTTTCATTAAATATCTATGTGCTATGTTAATCCGATAGAGTGAGAAAAGCAGAGAACTACATCTAAGAGAAATAATGGTCACTTTTCTGAGTTGGTATTAGGAAATAGATAATATGTAAGAAGCCCTTGATCTACTGTGCTTAGTATAAGTGAAGTAAGTTATCAATTCTTTTCTTTCCTTTTTTTTTCCTTTTTGGGTCACACCTGGCGGTGCTCAGGGGACCATATGGGATGCTAGGAATAAAACCCGGGTCGGCTGCGTACAAGGCAAACGCCCTACCCGCTGTGCTATTGCTCCACCCCAGTTATCAATTATTTTAGTATTTGAACAAAGAATTAAAACAAACATTTTGGAAAATGAAATGAGTTGACTACATCACTTTAATTTTTTAGAATTGCATTTATCTACTTTTATTCAATGGACATGTATTATTTTCTGCATAAGGGACAGGTGTATATCATTGAAATTTAGCCCATAGATGCATACACTATATTAAGCTCACCATTAAACTACTTTGTTAAATAATCTTTTTATCCCCATTATCTTTGTTTCTTGTATATAATGAGTTCTGGGCACTACAGTGAATATTATTCCAATGCACTGAACTTATTGCTATTACATGAAGATTATTGAAGCAATAGATGGCATGATCTCTTTTTCTCCCATTCATAACTGTTTCTGCAAATTCAAACATAGTAAAAAGCATATGCAAGCTATCATCCATGCCATGTAAAAATCATTTGGGAATAAACTGCCCTAGTGTTTTAACAATAACCTGGATGGATTATTTAAAATTAAAAAATGCATTTTTAATAGTTTGCCTTAAAAAGAAATTAGTAATGGAAATCAGTAAAAAATTTTTTCAGGGTGAAAAAAGATTAAGAACATAGGCCAATATTCTCTTCAAGTGAAATTGGCAGAATCATAATAGCATTTATTTATAAATACCACTTGTTAAATTAATAAAAAATAGGCTCATGTGAACAGGCCAAACGCATTGACTAATATGCTTTGTTAGAAGATTGGTGACACTATTTCCCTCAGTATTCAGTGGAAAGTGATTTTTATTTTAGGAGAATGAATGATTTTTATTGGATACTTTAATTATCTTTTCCAAAACAACCATTTATCAAATTGACAATGTGTTTCCCTTATTAAATATTGACTTTAAAAGCCAATAGTGAACATAATCTCTAAATCTTAGAATACTGTTTCCATACTGAAGTTGTTTGGTTTTATTTTTTTTTTTTGCCTCACATTTTATTTCACTGTTAGTTTTTCCAGAACATGCCTTATTCCAATACTGAATTTTTTTTTCCTTGCCTATGTTTCTAAAGGGCATCTCTATCAACCACTTGAGATAATTATGGTGAGCAATGAAGCACCTTAGTGGAAATGTCTCCAAACAGATAATCTAGATGAGGACAATACTTAATGCAAAGGAGTTAGCTATAAATACGTTACTAAAAAAAAAAGAAGTGTTCAACTTCCTACTTACAGCTCAGGTTGGCAATTACAAAATCCTTCATAATCTTAAATTTCCTCTTTACCTTACTTAGAGAAGAGTGTAAAATAATAGCGTCGGCATAATTTTTTTAATAAAAATTTTATTTTATTGAATCACCGTGTGGAAAATTACAATGCTTTCAGGCATGATTTAGGGGGTGGGATTTGAGAGCAGTCATGAACAAGATGCTGCCAGTATGTCCAGGGAAAAGGACATGATTACTGCCATTCTCTGACCAATTCCAATGTTCCAGGTTTAGCCTTGGCAGCAACCTGCAGGTGCAGTTCAGTATTAAACATTTCAGAAAACTGGAATCAAAAATTTTGCAAATAAGACACTGAGCAAGGGTAGAGTCAATATACCAAAAGGTAAGAGATTACTCTTCTCTACCTTAATTCTTAATTTATTTATTTATTTTTTTTGCTTTTTGGGTCACACCTGGCGATGCACAGGGGTTGGCTTTGCACTCAGGAATTACTCATGGTGGTGCTAGGGAACCATATGGGATGCTGGGAATCGAACCTGGGTTGGCCACGTGCAAGGCAAACGCCCTACCTGCTGTGCTATTGCTCCAGCCCCTCTACCTTAAATTCTTACTCATTTCAAGGAATCTGTTCTGTATAACTATTTTCTAGAATTCTTTTTTCAGCAAAATATTTATTTTTTCGACATGCTCAAGCTTAACTGAGTCATTTTCCTAGAATACTTTTATGATTAATTAATTTTATGATAGTTTAGATAAAATGGTTACAATGTTGTTGGCATTTATGGTATTGATATACAAAGTCACTGCATTTTATCAGCATAAAAGTGCCCCAAACACACCACCACTGTACATATGTGACCACAAGATCATCTCTCCATTCCCCTCCCACCCCATCCTTTAGCGTTTGGAAATTTGAGTTTTGTAATCCCAAAGCAAGGTGTTGCCATAGTTTGATACTGTCTATTCCCTTGTTTTGTCTCTATACCACAGATGAGTGAAATAATCTGGTATTTATCATTCTCCTTCTGACTTTGCTTACCCTGGACAGAACTGGAAGGTACAACTCTTCCTCCTTTTTGTGTCCTTCTGATGTTTTCCCATTTCCCAATGCACAGGACCCTTTCAAGGCTCCAATAAACTTTTATTCCGAGTTCACACATCAGTCAAAAGTTGATTTTTTAAAAAAGAAATAAACTTTATAATTTTAAAACTTTTTCAAAGTCCAGAGATACATAGACATCTTACCATATTTAGGGTCTATGTCTCCAATAGCATAAACAGCCACTGTACATCTTGGAGAGTCCATCTTGGGTCTCAGCCAGCACTGGATACAGAAGAGCATGACTCCACAGAGAAGAACTATCAGGAAAATCAGCAGCAGGAGCCTGGCAAGAAAGGAACCCAGGGAGGTGTAATCACAGAGGCAGTGAAAACACTTAAGCTGCTGGAAAAGGAAGACAGATTCAACTGGAGAGGATGAGTACAACCAGAAAGGCCCAAGTCATCATCTACGTCTTGGTATTCATATAGTCTCAATGAACCCAGATGTTTGCTGAGGAAGTTACTCTTGGCAGGT
The DNA here is from genome assembly GCF_027595985.1 of Sorex araneus. Taxonomy (NCBI): domain Eukaryota; kingdom Metazoa; phylum Chordata; class Mammalia; order Eulipotyphla; family Soricidae; genus Sorex; species Sorex araneus. The sequence goes on along the minus strand of NC_073303.1, from coordinate 287,614,080 downwards.
GATAAGAATCACTTTTTATAAAGGATGTTGGAAGGACCCATTTGGGTTGGAAGATGCGAACTAAAAGTAGACTAGGTGGTGGGAGATGGGGTGGGGGTGGTGAGAGGGATACTGGGATCATTGGTGGAGGTGAATGGGTACTGGTGGAGGGATGGGTAAACAACCACTGTATGAGTGAAATGCAAGCACAAAAGTTCATAAGTTTGTAACTGTACATCACAGTGATTCTCTAATAAAAAATTTTTAAAAAAGAATCACTTTTTGGACATCCATCAATTGTGTTTCACCTTTAGACATTCATTTGACTAGCAATGAAGTAAGTGAATAGATTTTAGATGCTGAAGTTAGGTGAGAAATAAAGATATAAAACAGAGTATCTCCATCTTTGAGGAACTAAATAATTCCAAGGCAATAGTAATTGAAGGCTACAACAATTTAGGAAGAAATAAAAACTCTCAAAAATTTTTGAAGGATAAGAACTAGTTCTTTGATGAGATCTTATGCTTTTTGTTTGTTCATTTGTTTCTTGGGCCATACTTGGTTTGCTCAGGGCTTGCTTCTGGCTTTATGCTCAGGAATCACTTCTTGGGGACCATATGGGATTCCAGGGATCAAACCCACATCGGACTCATTTAGGGCAAATGCTCTACCTACTGTTCTATCACTCCTGCTCTGAGAGATCTTTTGCTTTATGCTGAGGGTCTGTTAAAGTCAGAACCAAAAAATCCATAGATTTTTTTAGGGAGCCTTTGAGAAGAACAATTATTTTGCAGTTAAACATGTCCATCTTGAGAATAAATTATCACTTTCAGAGATAGGTTTATTAACACATGAATTATCAAAATGAAAAACACTGAGCAGCAACCTGAAAGTAATGCACATTTATGTATTTACTGGACCATTAACATTTCCATAAACGGAGGCTGGGGACACAGTGCAGCAGGGAAGGCATTTGCCTTGCAAACAGCTGACCCAGGTTCAATCCTCAGCGTTCAATATGGTCAGCAGAGGATGCCAGAAGTGACCCCTGAGCAAAGAGTCAGGAGTAACAGAAATAAATGCACCCAGAGCATTGTCATGTGTTCCCTAATCGCCCTCCAAAAATAATAATTCCTTGAGCAACTTATCATTTCATGTGCCATCTAAACTATTTAGTTAAAGAAGTTTCCCTAAAATTATTTACAGATGGATAGATTTTATCAAAGTTTTTACAACGTAAAGAATATTCTTACCAGACATACCAGACACTGCCATATTGATCTTTATAGTTGATACACCTACTGACAAAAAAAAAAGTTAAATGAGTGGGAATCTTCTATAGTGCTGTATCACTGTCATCCCGTTGTTCATCAATTTGCTCAAGTGGGCACCAGTAATGTCTCCTTTGTGAGACTTGTTGTTACTGTTTTTGGCATATCAAATACGCCATGGGTAACTTGCCAGGCTCTGCTGTGCAGGCAGGATACTCAGTAGCTTGCCAGGCTATCCAAGAGTGACAGAAAAATCGAACCCAGGTCAGCCACGTGCAAGGCAAACGCCCTACCCGTTGTGCTATCACTCCAGTCAGGATTTATCAAATCTTCTAAATGGCCAACATCTCTTCTTTCAGAACTGTAATATTTATATTGATCACAAGTATTTACTCAGAATAATAATCTGCCCCTCTTCCACCCCCTTTAAGCAAACCTTTACCATAAACCTGCTTGTTTCAATGAGTTGCAGACAAGGAAATAGGAAATCCTAATAATGCAGAACTGAAAGACACTGTCTCTGGGGCCAGAGAAATAGTACGGAGGGTAAGGCCTTTGCCTTGCATGCGGACTACCTGGGTTTGATTATGGGGAGAGATCCCTGAATCCAGAAGTGGAGTAAACCCAGATCATGTCAGAGTCACACACACACACACACACACACACACACACACACACACACACACACACACACACACACACACACAGAGTTTTCAAGATAAAACAGCTCAAAGGCCTCAGGCAGCCTAAAAATCCTTTGAGATGCAAAATTCCAGGAGGCAAGAAGGGTGCTGAGGAGTGATTTCCAGTACAGGAACAAAAACCAAGCTTCAAGTATCAAAAGCCCTTCCCCAGGTCTTGCTCTCCCCCACTGCTAACAAACCCCTTAGCAGAAACACAGCAAAAGACTTTCTGGGGGATAGTTTGGGAATTTTTATTTTTGTGTAAATTTATATTTTTAATATATAAATTATTTTTGTATAAAAACTCTGCAGTGACAAAGAGTAGGATGTCCTACATCTGGCTGGGGTAGGGTGGGGTAGGGTACGGGGGCATTGCCTAGAGTTCTGTTGGTCATTTGTCCTTCATTCCAATATGGAACAACTTACCTTCTGTCTTGAACTTGAAACCCCATTCTGTCCCCTCATGTTTCCTGACTAAACTTATCTTATTATTCATCCCCTTTCAGAAATTCTTCTTCAGGGGGAGAAGTCAGATAGGTGGGGGAACCTGGGCAGAGATCAGGGATCCCTCAAAGATCAACTTTCTGACTCCAGCCTAGGGTCACAGCTCCCCTAGAAATTGGGTGGTGGGGATTCATTCCCCTTACAATGAGGAGCAAGCAGGACTCAAGTACAGTGTAGGGACTGCCCCCTGGAGCTGGTGAGAACAAGCATCTGTTGGGTGTAGATGCTCAGAGAAAGTTTATTGGTTTCTGGGTGTCAGAGGTGGGTAAAATGGGTGGCAATTTAACACTAATTTTCTTCCCCCCTCATATAAGTCAACTGCAACAAAAATACTGAGATTGTAAGTAGACAGATAATGTATATCGACTCTGTACCTAAACAGATACCTAGTGGTTCTGTAATAGGTTTGATTTGAATTCAAATACAGACTTACATTGAGAAACTGACTTTTAGTACTAACATGTCCTAGGTTTTTGGTAACACTGTAGCACTGTCCTGTTGTTTATAGATTTGCTCCAGCGGGCACCAGTAACACCTCCATTGTGAGACTTGCTGTTACTGTCTTTGGCATATCGAATACACCACGGGTAGCTTGCCAGTCTTTGCCGTGTGGTAGGGTGTTTGCCTTGCACGAGGCCCACATGGGTTTGATTTCTCTGTCCTTGGAGAGCCCAGCAAGCTGCCAAGTTTTTTGGTATTCAGCATATAAGTTTTCTACCTTTCTAGTTAATCAAAAGTTCTTTAAAATACAAATTCTTTTTTGGTATTGCTGGGATCAAACCCAAGACCTCAGCATGTGAAGTATTCAAGGCACCTTTACTATCACTGAGACACAACCCCATCCTTAAAATGCAAATCCTTATGAAAGGCTTATCATTTCCTTTAGCCTTTAATCTCCTGTGGTAAAATATGCAATCCTGGATGGAGAAAAAAGTTAGGCAGAAAGGAAATGAATGAGTGTCACCACATATATACTGTCTACAAAGAGTTAAGGGTTAATCTTTTCAGTGAGGGTGATCAAACCATTTGTGCATGTAAGACAAATTCAATGATTCCAAAATAGATTTGACAAGATGATTCAGAAGCCAAACTTGCATTGTCTTTCTTCAGAAGTTTTAATTCTCCAAGTACAGATACTTATGTGCTATTTAAATCCTCCAGCATGCTTCACTATTTCAGACCTGCTGTATTGAATATATTTTTGTTCGCAGATGACTCCTTTTCATACCTCACTATATAGGCCCCTCTTAGAGTATCCTGTCATTGGAGAGTAGAAACCTGTTAATCACAGTCAGATTAGATTCTAGGTGGAACTATACTTAATCATGTCTCTTTCAGCTACTGTCTAAATAACACTCAGTACTTTTCATCTTGAAAGCATTCATACATGTCAGCTAATTTATGGCTCCCAGAATCTCTAGGGAAACAGTGTTTCAGGTTTATCTTCATACTAGTCTGAAATGACTTTTTAATATAACTGAAATGTCAAAACAAAAATAACCCCTACCCAAATATTTAAAAAAAAATCGAATCATTTAGACAACTTTTTCATTTGCTTTTGGGGGTTCTGTTATTGTTGTTGGGTTTGGGTTTTTCTTTTGCTATTGGTTTACCTAGAAGGTTTAGCAAAGTACAAGGGAAAAATACTCAAGGAAATGGTTGTTGAAATATAATGTTTAAAAGGGTCTAAAACAGAAGATCATCAATCAGGCATTTAAAAAATAATCAATAATGTGCCCTTATAAGGAGTATTATCTAACCTTCAGAAGGATGTATATTACAATTACAAACCTTATTAAGTAAAATAACATGCTGAATTCATTTTGTATGTGTTCTTTTATAGTAGGAATATAATATCCTGTTTTAGAGATAGATGTTAGGGAAATCCTCAGTGTCCTGACCCAATAAGAGAAAAAAATCCTTGTATTTTTGAATCTTGAAACTTGTTTATGACCAGGATTGTTTTATTTTTCTAAATATGCAACAATCTTAATCTTCTCTTTACATGTTAACATAGACCATACACTTAATATAATGTCCAGTCTAAATATTATTTTATTTCTTAGCTATAATTTTAACAACTTATTTTTTGGTACGTGATGTTAACAATTATCCAAACTGACTACTTCAGTTTGTTTTGTTCATCCAGGTGTTACAATTCTCATACTCAAAAAATGGTCAGGAGGAGAATAACTAGAGAAACATGGTGATCATGGAATTTTAGCATTGCAGATACCTTGTGGTCATTTACTTCACAGTTATTTTACAACTGAAATGCAGAACAAGGTAGTAAATGGTCAAAGGTGTAAGTTAAAAATGAAAATGTAGGTCTTCTCAGCCATGTGCATCTTTAATATTCTAATTACTCAAATTTTAGCAGTGTAAGTTACATTTTTGAAAATGAAGTCATTACTCAGAAATTTATATATGCTTGGCCAAATTAAGATGATGTTGCCAAAAAAAAGATATATTTTTAAATGCACCAGGGAGAAGTGAGAACTGACTGTGATATTTATAAAAATGCTTCCTTTGACCACAGTTCTGAAGTAATAGTTTCTGAAGATCATTTCTGTTCATGCCAGAATAATTAGTGCTCTGTTTTACAGGGATATTGCAATAATTGCTGATCTACAGGGATGCTTATATTAGTTTATTTTTATTATCCTTCTCAATACTAAGTATCCATAGACCTAAGATTAAGAATACATTCATGAATATTATAAATTCAAGAGAAAATACTCTGCAGTTCTTCTAAAAATAAAAATAGTACCTATTCTAGATCATCTAGAATCCCTGTGCAATTCATTTTTTTCTGTGCAATTCGTCTGAATTAATTAACTATACTATAAGTTAAGGTCATGTCATCATATTCCTTATTTTTGTTGTTTTCTTGTTTGGGGACCACACTTTGCAGAGATCAGAGATTACTCTGGGATCTAATTTACACTTAGAAAACTTTTGTGCTGAATTCCAAAAACCTAGGACATTACAATTGCCCTGCCTGCTTTATGCTATTGCTTTGTTCCCATAATCCTCATTTTACTGTTGGGGAAATTCAGTCACACAGAGGTTGAATAACTTAACTAGAAAAATAGTTGAAAGGGAGAGAAGCAGCCTCTAAACCCAACTGGTCTGGTTGTAGATTTATTATTGCTTCCCACCATGTAGCATCTACTGTAAATAGTAAAATCCAGCCCTTATCTTATGACAGTGGAATACTGCCCACAGTTCTTTGTTCCAAAGTGCTTTAGGAAAAGAATAAAAATGGGAAAATAGAAGAACCGAGTAGTGATACCCTAGAGAATATTAAAGAATAGCCAACAGTGAGATCAACTGAAGATAGAAATTTCTATACATGAAATTTGAACTGAATTCTCAATGTGACTTCTAGTTGACAATAGTATGTAATAGATTTGGTTATATCAGGCCTCCAACAAGTAACAGAAATGCAAAACATTACTCACAAAGTACAAGCATTCCTGGCATTGAAATTAGAAACCCAAATTCAAATATGAGTTTGATAAAGGGGAAGCACACTGTTAACAGTAGCACACGGTTAAAAACAATGATGTTTTTCATAGCACTAAGAATAAATGCATTTATTATTAAAACTATAAACACATTTCATAGTTCTTAAAAAGGGTTTTCCACCTGCAAGAAAAATGAACTCTGACCTTTGTCTGGGCTGGAGTGATAGCACAGCGGTTGGGCATTCGCCTTTCACGTGGCCGACCCGAGTTCTATTCCTCTGCTCCTCTCGGAGAGCCCGGCAAGCTACCCGTGCATATTGGATATGCCAAAAGCAGTAACAATAAGTCTGTCAATGAGAGACATTACTGGTGCCCACTCCAACAATTCGATGAGCAACAGGATGACAGTGACAGTGACAGTGACTTTTGTCTAATGCCAGACACAAAAGTCAGATACAACTGTATTAAAGACCTCAATATCAGTCATGAATCTAAAATGTACACAGAGGAAAATATAAGCACAACTCTCCATGACATTGAAAATAAAAGCATCTTCAAGAATGAAATAGCGCTGACCATGCAAGTGGAAGCAAACATAAACAAATGGAACTACATCAAACTAAGAAGCTTCTGCACTTCAAAAGAAACAGTGACCAAAATACAGAAAGAGCCCACAGAATGGGAAAGAATATTTAACCAATACCCATCTGATAAGTGATAAATATCCAGGATATACAAGACACTAATAGGGTTGTATAAAATAAAACTCCAACTCCATCAAAAATGGGGAGAAGAAATGAACAGAAGTTTTCTGAAAAATTGAAATAGAAATGGCCAAAAGGCACATGAAAAAATGCTCCAATTGCTAGTCATCAGGGAGATACACATCAAAACAACAGTGAGATATCATCTCATACCACAGAGATTGGCACACATTCAAAAGAACAAAAGCAACTAGTGCTGGCGTGGATGTGGGGGGAAAAGGACACTCTTTCACTGTTGGTGGGAATGCCAACTGGTCCAGCCTTTCTGGAAAACAATATGGACAGTCCTTCCAAAACTAGAAATTGAGCTTCCATATGACCCCACAATACGACTTCTGGGAATATATCCTGAGGATGCAAAAAAGCACATTAGAAATGACATCTGTACCTACGTGTTCCTTGCAGCACTGTTCATAAAAGCCAAAATCTGGAAACAACCCAAGTGCCCTAGAACAGACGACTGGTTAAAGAAAATTTGGTACATCTACACAATACTATGCAGCTGTTCAGAGAGATGTAGTCATGAAAGTTACTTATAAATGGATAGACATGGAGAGTATCATGTTAAGTGAAATGAGTCAGAAACAGAGGGACAAACTTAGAAGGACTGCACTCATGTGTGGAGTATATAATAATAACACATGAGGCTGACACCCAAGGACAGTAGATACAAGGGCCAGGAGGATTGCCTCATAACCGGAAGCCTGCTTCATGAGTGGCGGGGAGAAGGCATATGGTCTAGAGAAGGGATCACTATGAAAATGATGGCTGGAGGAATCAGTTGGGATGGGAGATATGTGCCGAAAGTAGATAATGGACCAAACATGGTGACCTCTCAGTGTCTGTGTTGGAAGCCATAGTGCTCCAAAGTAGAGAGAGAGTAAGGGGGATATTGTCTGCCACAGAGGCAGGAGAAGGGTAGAAAAGGGGGGGATACCAAGGATATTGGTGGTGCGGAATGTGCACTGGTGGAAGGATGGGTGTTTGATCATTGTGTGATTGTATCCCAAACATGAAAGCTTGTAACTGTCTCACAGTGATTCAATAATTTTTTTAAAAACGGGGTGTTTCCCCAGCTAACATAGGCCTAGGTACAATTTATCTATAGTAATTTGGTGGGGGAGGGATGGATACCAGATTATATTGCCACAAGCCTGATAGTCTGGTCTCAGGAACCTGAGGTGAATTGTATCTGTGAGGTAATTGCATCTCATTGTATAAATGAACTGCATATCCACTAGGTATTTTTCTATATGTATAATTATGTGCATGTATATGTAGGAACACATTTATGTTTTGCATATTGTATGTAGCATTGACCTCCTCTAAATGTTCACAAAGGCTTATTTCCAGATGATGAATAGGTGTTTCCTAATATATGTCACTTGATAAAGTGACACTAAAGTAAGAAATAGTTATCATAATCATCAAAAAAGAAGACTACCCCAACTTAAGTCATTTTCAGAAATAAGCTTTTCATTGTAGAAACTTATATTCAAGGACAAACACCCAGATACTTGGTTTTATCATATGAAGTTATCCCACACACATCATGGGAGATCCCTTCCTCTCATTTCTCTGTCCTGAGCCTTCATCCTGTTCTTTGGTTTAGGAAAAAAACAACTCATGGTCTGCCCCATTTGTTTTAGAATTGACAGCCATGTAACATTTTCATAAATAGGTAGTGAAATCTCTTTTTGTCCCATGACTATGCCTAGTATTAGTTTCTTTAGGTAGTCACACAAAGAACAATATGGGCAGAGAGGGGTCTCTCTGTGCCCCTACATGGATGAACATGAACATCCATGTACATGGCTACTTCTGGGTAGGAAAACTGATTACAGGTATAATTATGGACAGTTGGGTTCTGTCAACTTTGTCAAGTTTTATTTCGTATTCAGAATTACAGAGAGTATTTCAATTTTACATAGAACCAGCATAATACAATTCTTATAGGAAAAACTGCTCATAGAAAATCAATTTAATTGTTCAAATTAGGGAAAAAAAGATGCTTAAAATGGAATTTAATTGTGCACTGGTGGAGGGATGGGTGTTTCATTATTGTATGGCTGAATCTCAAACATGGAAGCTTTGTAGCTCTATCTCACGGTGATACAAAAAAAAAAGTAATGTGGAGTTCATGCCCAATTCAATCAGCTTCATCAATGGCTGAACAAATAGAAGTTCTCCTACATTATTGTTTTTAAAGTGGAATTTAAATAGAACTAGTACAAGATAATCAAAACACATGTTCTTGTAGTATTTGAATTTTTGATGGTATTTCTCTTACACATTTACTTCTAACATCTCCTGTTTAATCTCTGGGCGGCTAGGGAGGCCCCGGCAGTTCTCCCTCTCGCTGCTCGAGTTTAGAGGGTCCTCAGGCCGCTCTCTCAGCGGGGGGTGGGAGGGGGGACTGGGGGGTCCTCGGGACGCTCACCCAGCCAGAATGGCCCATGCATAGGGCAGACAGAGAAGGAAACGAGGGCCAGGCCAGTTGATTGATCAGTTGCCATGTATTACATTTTCCCCATGCGCCTGTTCCAATCTCTCTGAGCCCCCCATTCTAGCATCACACTGCCCCTCATTCCTGTCTCCTTCTGTCTCTTCTGCTCATCTCTCTGCACTCCATCTTGCTTCCTGCTCTGTGATCCAACAACTCCCTTGTCTCTCCACTCCCAGCACTCTGGACCAACGCTACAGTTCAGTAACAAAATCGATAAGAAAGCCCTTCCTGACTGCCCATCAGGCTCAAGGGCAGAAACATCCAGGGGTGTTCCTCTTCTCCTTAGTCCAATAACTTTATTAACATCTTAATTAACATCTTAATATTAGCTATTTTTGTATGGACAGAGTAAGAGATACTTTGAGGCTTGTAGGGCAGCTCATCTGGGAGCATCTTGCCACAGACTCAGACTACAGTGCTTAAGCCAGATTAATCATTCCTAACCCTAGCAGGGTCCAAATCTAGTTATTTCTTTTGGATCATAACAGAATTTGCCTGTGACCATGTTCTTAACTTCTAGTTAAGCATTATGGCACTTTGGCCAGGCCCATCTCGATGCCAGGGTAGCACATAGCTCACATCTTGCCCTGGGTCCATCAAGTCCCTCGTCGGGACCCTGCATTTGGGGGGTGCTTGGAAGTAATGGTAACTCAGGCTTACGTTGAGCGAACAGATACTCAAGAGGTAAATGTCACTGAGAGTCCATTAACTCCCAAGATACAAAAACATAGCATTAATTGCCTTGTGTCCATACAAAAAGGACATTGCTCTTAATTAACTATGCAAAGGACTTAAGGAGAAGAGAAAAACAATATTTACAAGTCAAACAGAGCACAAAGAAAGATGTTACAAATAAACACAGAGGAATGGGAGCACGGTGATGGGAGTAACCCAACAAACCTAAACTCCCTGCAGCAAGGCGGAAAGGACAAACCAATGTTATCCTACAATCTCCCTATAGTATTACCCCCATTCTTTATTTTTCTGTCTTTATTTTCTGCTATTTCATGTTTTGAGATGATTCTTCTTTTCATTTTAAGAATAAAAACCATTCAAAAGAGATATATCAAACACATGCAAAATGATGTAGAAAAATAAAAGACATACATATGTACTAGCAGATTTTCTACAACTGTTTCATTACTTCCTCTCTTTGGGTCTCAATTTCTTTACCTGGAAACAAAACAAGTAGCCTAATGATTCCAAGGCAGTTGAAAATGCCCCTCAAAACTGTATTTCACAGGAGCTGGAATGATAACACAGCAGGTAGGGCGTTTGCCTTACATGCGGCCGACCCAGATTCGATTCCCAGCATCCCATATGGTTCCCCGAGCACTGCCAGGAGTAATTCATGAATGCAGAGCCAGGAGTAACCCCTGTGCATTTCCAGGTGTTACCCAAAAAGCAAATAATAAATAAGTAAAAACTGTATTTCCCAGTCATGTTCATTGGAGTATGAGTTACAACATTTATTATCCTTTCCATTAATGAAATGCATAACCTGTTATTCTGTTATTCCTATTTTTTAAAAAGATCCAAAATGAAGGGGCATGGTGAGGCTGCCAGAGGTCCTAATCTGATCGTCACATCAAAATTAAAAACCACCATGTCACAAACATTAGAAAAGGAAGAGAAAAAAAAGAGTCGAGTTCAGAATTGTAATGGAGATGCAAGAACAGCTCAAGTTTATCATGTCGGTTATTTATAATACAATGATCTGCGCAAAACAGGTAAATGATGCCAGGATCAAGAGAAGCATTCCACCTAACACATCCTCTTAATCTGAAGGCAGTGTCTAGAGACCCAGGCTTTCAAACTAGCAGGCAATGATAATTGAAAACAGCTAGCTGACAATGAGGAGTGCACCCAGGAGAAGACAGTGCTTGGCAGAAGTGCTTTTCTGACACACTAAGTCAGCATGCATTAGAGATATCATTAATCATCAGCGCCATTATTAATGGCAACTTCCCCTCATCTCCCAAATAGACTTCTGAGAACCATTAAGTCTGCCGCACAAAAAGCGAGAATGTTGAGTCAATTATACACATAACTTATATCACAAGCTCTTTGAAATATACCTGCAACAGGGGTTAGAATGTTTGTTATTTGTGTTGGAAACTGGATCACACATAAAATTGCTCCCCATCAATGATATGACCTCATGGCGTACATGTTGTCACAAACATTGTAATTCTTTGATGAATGTAAAATATCCTTGGAAACTCACAGATGAGGAATGCAGCATGAAGAAAAAAAGTACCCAACAACAACAACAAAACACCCACAAAACAACTAGCCTCCTTATTTATGTAACAAAATTACAGAAAGTGAATTTTTTTGACTTTTGAAAAACCTAACCAGTTTCCATTTGATACAGTTTACTTTTTTTTTCTTTGAATTATTATGAACATTGCTGGAAACTCATTGGTGAGTTCTCCAATGGCCTGCAACTGTTTCAACTCTTTCAATTTTGAAGTGCTAAATAAAAATGTGAAGCCTCTTACTACTTACTTACATTTCGTTTTCTTCACATGCTGAGCCGGAGAGCACCAACTGAAATACATGTGTTGAACAATAAAATCCAAGCATCTCATCATTCTAATCCTTTAATAAAAACAGTGCCTAGAGACATGTAGCTTTATATAAATTTTTTAATTAAAAACACTCTGTTGTTAGTGTACAGAATTTTTATTGGGGGAAAAAAACAAACGGTAAATTCTCCAGCCAAAGAGGGACAGGAGATAAATTTCTGAGTAAAAATTCCTCTCTCCCAAACTCACTTTTGACGAATGTGAAAATGCTTCCCGTTTTTCTCTATATACAGATTTGTTTGCTCTAGGGTGTTTTTTTTCTACATTGCATTTTTCCTTTGTTTTGCATTTTAGCTAGAGAAAGAAGGTTCACTGTTTCTATTACTTTTGTGCAAAGGATCAAGCTTTGAACTTGACAGGAGAAATCTACTCCATTTACATCAATGGGTATCAAACATATAAGGTAAACGACTGTAACTCACTTTTTAAGGAAGACTGATTTAAGATGCTGGGGATAGAACCGCTGTTGGCCAAGTGCAAGGCAAACACCCTCCCTACTGTACTATCTTTCTGGCCCCTAGTTTTACATTTTTGTTCTTATTTTTTTTAAAAAAAGGGAAAAAGCAATCATCTTGATTGCTTTGTTTAAAATCTAAGACCAAAAACATCTTAACAATTATCTTAAATCTGTGTTGTACCTTAGATATTACAATAACTCATACTCTAGATGTTTAATTTGTTTTCACTTAAACTGATACTACTCTGTACAATGAGAAATTAATTAATCTCAGGATAAAGACAGGAGTGCTCAGGGATAACTCCTACAATACTTGAAAGACTATATCCTGTGTGTGGGATCTAGACAGGGTGGACTGCACCGGGGACAAATGCCTTCACCCCTGTGTTATCTCTCAGGACCTAAGAAAATATTTAAATCTAGTTGTATATATACCTGAAAACTGAGTTGATGATAAGGTCAGTGACATATTTATTTTCTGTGATTTTGCCATGTAAATATAAATACAAGTAAGAAATAATAAACTCTATATTGATAAAATTCGGGATTTTATGTGAAATTGGTAGTAACTTTTCCTGTAATCTCTAAAACATCTTCTTCAGCACCTTGTATTTACTCCACCAAATTTATCTAGGCAGAGATCTGTGAAGTTGCAGATGGAGCCATGAATCGGCCATCAGAGAGTGTGGTAATGAACAATTTATAAGCACAGAAAATGAGCTTCAGTCTCTTTTGCTCAAATGCTGCAAATAGATTTGCATACCAAGAGGAAAATGAACATGCAAAATTTGTCCATAAAGAAAGTGTATTTATGAGTGGATGAACTCATTTCGGATCCAACATAACAGATAAACAAACAAAACCAGCCTTTCATTTTCAAGTCCTTTCCTAGTATTCCAGGCTCAAGAAGAGTTACATTACTAACACATCACTGCCAGTGTACTAGCTCTCAGGGTTTGGGGTTACCATGAAATGACAAGCAAGATCCCAATATATATATTTCAGAACTATGTCCTTCAGGTGCATTGTATCTAAGTCGCAAATGATTCAAAGATCTAGGTACCGGTAAGAATGATATGTAGGGCAGACAAAATAAAGCAAACAACAAGATTTGTTGGTCTACATTGTTCAGAATTTGAATAAAATTTTCAAACCTCAAGAATGGGTGAGGCAACAATAAACATCTCTTTCACTAATCTCAGCATAATGTTTAGCTGCATCAATAGTAATTTATGATTTTTTCCAAAAGTTTACAGTACCACAATGTTAACCAAAAGCTAAATTATAGCAGATTTGTTAAAGAGAAATGGAACTTAATAAGAGGACATGTGGTCAATGTCGGACCCTATTTTGCTTTCTATTATCTCTGGCTATTTACAAAAGCTATACGATGTTACTAACACTTTTCTAAAGGAAATCTTTTAAAGGCAGGAGTATTTAAGTTACCTCTAGGAACAAATCTCTAACAAGTAATGTCAGTACCTCTGAAAATATTTTCCCAGAAAGAAAGATGGTTGGTTACCTGGAATAGTGGCAAACACAAGGTTCCTGTTTTTGAGATCACTGAAGCGAAACTAAGAGATCTTGGTCTGGACATACTTAAAGAACTAGTTGCTCAAGGAAGTGGTTGGTCATCTGTACTTATCTCCCTCTCTCTTGGGTCTTGGTAACTTCTAAGTTATGCTTCCCGCAAGAGCACTCATTAGTGATGGCGCCTTGTGACTGGTGAAGTGCGTGCTGGGGACAGGAATGTAGCTTAAATGCTCACAGGTAGGAATACAGGGAGTTGGAGGAATTTTGTTGAAGGTCAGAACCTTGGTTCTGTTTGTGAAACCCTAAAAGCAATGGTTATACATGCTGACCTGCTGGCTGTTTAAATAACCCAGGACATTCAAGCACATGTTTCATTCTAGAGTCTCTCTCCCTCCCTCCCTCCCTCCCTCCATCCTTTCCCCCCCTCTCTGCAGTTTATATAATCTATCATAAACAGACATATAAAATTATAGAAATTTACAGAAATTCATACTGGTGCATAGTATGAATATAACATTAGATAAAATAACAGAGCAGAGAGTTCAGAAATAGATTAAAAGAAATTATTTAAGCTGTCATTTCAAGTCAGTGAGAAATACATAAATATTTTTCAGGAATTGATGAATTGAAAAGAAACAGAAATAAAGTAACAGAGGATTATAAAGATGCTTAGACACATTCACAATTAAGTGAATATAATTCAAGTTTATAGCCAGATTGACTGGATATAAGGAGGCAAATGACCTCATCTGTGATTGGGAAAGCTATATAGACCCTTAGGAAAACAATTTAGCAGCACATATTAACCTAAAACCTGAATAAACCCTTTAGCCACCAAATTTCCTTCCAGGAATATATATGACAGTGAAACAAAGCACAAATAATCACATACATACAATGATATTCAAAGAAGCATTGTTGGTAATAAAATAAAAATATTGGAAACAGCAAACATCCATCAAAATGTGACTGTTTAGATATAAAATGATTATATTCACTCAACAGAATACTAGGCAGCTGTTTGAAAATATGGGAAAATATCACAGATGCTGATATGAAACAGCCTCCTAAGAGTTATCATTAAATAAAAGGAACAAATTGTGCAACACTTTATGAACCATGCTACTTTTATATAGTAAATAGGGATGCATAGTTGCATTTCACTAATAATACTAACACATACATACATACACTAATATGTACATTGAATGTCTCTACTTGAAACTATTAGCAGTGATTCCTTCTATAAAAGGAAAATTGAAATCTAAGAAAACAAGCATGGGAAAGAAATTTATTTTCATATTTAGTGTATGTTTATTGGATTAAAAACAAAGATCTTGACAGGGCCTCTAATCATTCTATATATACATACACATCTAATGACAAGTTTTTAATCCAGTCACCTGGAATTCAAAATAAGTGTGCTGTGGTTCAAGTCTCAGGATATTTTACCAAATAAAATTCACAGGATATATGTGATGACATTTATGAAAACACACACTACATATTACATAATACAATATATACATAATGTGTAGTGTGTATAATAAACTAGGAACAGATCAGATGTGTTAAATGTCTAAGCTACTATTCTGAGATAGTCATTATGGTACATGCATTAGTTACACTGAACCTGGACAAGCTAAGCTGACTCTGAAGTGATCTTGGTCTGTTTGGTATGCATATACTGGCAGGAATTTCAAAGGAGAGGAAGGGCTTGGTGCCAGGGCCAATAAGAGCAAAATAAACCAAGCCTACACTATGATTTGTCCTTAAGACACCCTCCATTTTGAGTGTCTCTGAAGCCTTTAATTAAACAGAATGAAAACCAGGCTCTTCAGTGGTGAGCTTATTTATCAGTTGGTCAGATGTTTAACTTCTGTCACTGGGGTCAATGGTCTTAAAAATTTCAAGGAAAGGGAGGAAAGGACAGATAGAAAAAAAAATAAAATGAGCAAGAACTATATATTAATTTGGCTTTAGACACTAGGATTATGACCAACCAGACACATCGATTATCTAATTCTTACAAAAACAAAAAGCAACATGTTCTTACAGCTGGTGATTGAGAAAATGTCAGCTAATAGGAAGTGGAATCTATTGTCAGAGTAATATCTTAAATACTACCACTATATTTGGTACTAAAGCAAAAATTAATATTCATTACCATTATTTTTCCCCAGACTGCCATTTATCTGTTTTCTTCTGTGACTTTCTTATATCACTTCCAAAAGTAGAGAGAGAGAAAGTTCCACTAAAATTGCAATTTCCTTAGGTCATTTCCTTCCAGCACCATGACAACTTGATGAATTTGGGAAAATAAAGTATGATCAGCAATGTCCTCCTATTCATTTATCTGAATATATGCTTAAGAATTTTTTTCTGAAGTAACAGTAGATTGACAAGCAGTTTTCAGAAATATTTTAAACATCTTATATATCCTTCCTCAAACTTCCCCCAGTGCTGAACTATTATCCTGCCTAACTTGTACAATAACGCAAGCAGAAAAATGACATTACTATGGTCCGCATGATTTTGGAGACATATGCTTTTTCATGTAATAATGATGATTTATTCCATAATTTTGTCTGATCGCAGATTCATGTGGGCTGGATCGATAGTGCAGCAGGTAGGGCATTCAGCTTGCACGTGGCTGACCTGGGTTTGATTTCTCTGCCCCTCTCAGAGAGCCCGGCAAGCTACCGAGACTATCTCGCCAGCACGCAGAGCCTGGCAAGCTTCCTGTGGTGGATCCAATATGCCAAAAACAGTAACAAGTCTCACAATGGAGAGGTTACTGGTACCTGCTCGAGCAAATCAATGAGCAACGGGATGACAGTGATAGTGTGACAGCACAGGTTCATATACATGCATTTGGGATGTCCTGTCATTGAGAGGTCAAGAGGTCAAGCAAAAACTTCTGATCAAGTATTTTTTGGTTTGAAGTCACTAAGCTTCTTTTTTTTTTTATCCTTTCTGGGTCACACCCAGCCATGCACAGGGGTTCCTCCTGGCTCTGCACTCAGGATTTACCTCTGGTTATGCTCGGGGTTCTATTCACTTCTGATGCTAGAATTTGAAGATGGTATAAAGCAAAACTCTTACAAAAAAGTCAGAAAAAAGATAACTATTCTACTGTAATGATTTCTGAGATTACACTTACAAGATTTACTGAGTACTTGCCTGCAGAACTAACTATAGCCACAGGACAATGGGTATATATACATTCAATGGTTCAGGGTTGGCTGTTTATCCAACATTTCTCTTATGCCAGGAAGAAGCAAATCCTTCAATAAAACATGTAGAGAAGGGGAGATGAAAACCATTCTCTGAATGTGGAGTCCGGCAGAAATCTAAATTCCCTGAAGCTCTGAAGTCATATCGGTATTTGTCCTTAAAGGTCATGATACACTGCTGTTCAAAAAAAACCTAAGGTCCAAACTTCAAAGGATTAGGAAAAAATAAATAGAAGTGGGCAATGCTTTAAGGAAGGTCCAAAAATAAGCAAAGAGGCATCAGCCATCCACTTTATGAAAACTAAAGGAGCAGGTGAAATTCTAACAGACAGGAGGCCTAGACTAAAAGACACTACCTTGCCACTAACCAGATAGATACCCGCCTATTTTCTCTATTTTTTTTTTAATAAAACAATGATCGTAATGCAACCTTTTTTCCCTCACATAATTTTTAAATGATCAATTTGAAAATACTAGCATGAAAAAGACATAGCAAGCTAAAGCATCAAGATCTGATAACTGAAGTATAATAATCTAAAACAAATAATTCTAAAATTAGTTCAGAAGTCTATGAAATAGGTTGAAGTGGGGCTAGTTGAGAGAACTCAATGCAACATGACTAGATATCCAGTTTCATCTTCTGTGTCTTTTCTCCAGTAGAGGCAAAATATGGATTATCGTTGATGAACGGTCAATTTCCAATATTCATCTGAGTTGGCTGCATCTGACATGAATAATCATTTCTTCACTTAGACCATTCTACAACTGGTTTCTAAATCAGTGCCTTTCCTGATTTGCCCCATTTTGTTGATGGCTTTAGTCCATCTCCTTTGCTAACTTTTTCTCATCTCCCTAGACCTGCATTTTATTTTATTACTATTATTGGTTTGGGGCACATTCAATGATCCCTGGCTCTGAGCTCAGGAATCAATTTTGGCAATGTTCAGGAGACCATACGCAATGCAACTCAAACCTGAGTTGGCTTTGTAAAAGGCAAGGATCTTAATCTCCCATTCTATCTCCCTGGCTCTTAGATCTGATATTTTAGAAGTCACTAAAAATGAAACACAGATTTCATCTTTTCTATATGCATTTGCTCGCTCAAGAATTTTAGTCAGTCTCATAAAGTCTCACTCATAAATTGATAACTTTCCCATTTAAATCTCCAAAGCAGTTGTCCTTCCTGCAGTTATATAACCAACTGCCAACTACATATCATCTGCATTACTCCTACAAATAAACTGTTCCAAATCTATCTCTGATCTCCTCTATCTCCCTCTATCCCTTTCTCCCCACGTATACCTCAATAATCAATAAATTCATTAATTGGAAAACTTTTCAAGAGGAGAAATTTCATTTCTTTGACCATAGTATATTTTTCAGTACCTACACTAGTGCTGTTTTTTACATACAAGGTACTCAATAGTTGTTGGATCAATGACGAAGTGCTGATGAATGAGCTGACAGGGTGAAGGACTAACTGCATCCTGAATACAGTTTTACTGGAAAGCAAGCTACATGTGGGAGCAGAAAACTCGACATACTTATATAGTTAATGTAATGTCTTTTCTTTTTCTTTTTTTTTTTTTGCTCTTTGGGCACACCCAGCTATGCTCAGGGGTTACTCCTGGTTTTGCACCCAGGAATTACTTCTGGCAGTGCTTGGGGGAATCATATGGGGATCGAACCCAGGTTGGCCGTGTGCAAGGCAAACACCCTACCCGCTGTACTATCTCTCCAGCCCCATATAGTTAATGTCTTAATCAGCTGGTGTCAGAGGGAAAAGAAGCAAGCAAGCACAAATTTTGGGTCCCTTTTGCTGAATCTGTTGGAGTGAAATGAATATAAGATGTATTGCAAACCATAATGCCCATAAATAGAGAGAGAGTAGGAGGAAAATTGTCTGCCATAGAGGTTGGGGAGTGATGAGGTGAGGGTGGGGTTGGGGGAGGGATACTGAGGACATTGGTGGTGGAAAATGTATGCTGCTGGAGGGATGATGTTCCATCATTGTATGACTGAAACGTAAACATGAAAACTTTGTAACTGTAGCTCACAGTGATTATTGAATCACTGTATCACTGTCATCCCTTTGCTCATTGATTTACTCAAAAGGGCACCAGTAATGTCTCTTTTGTGAGACTTGTTGTTATTGTTTTTGGCATATTGGATACACCACGGGTAACTTACCAGGCTCTGCCATTTGGGTGAGATACTCTCGGTAGCTTGCCGGGCTCTCCAAGAGGGGCGGAGGAATCGAACCCAGGTTGGCCGCATGCAAGGCGAACGCCCTACCTTCTGCATTATCACTCCAGTCCACAGTGTTTAAAAAGAAAAAAAAATTAAAAGAAGATGCCAATAGAAAAACATATGCAGAAGGAGTTAGAAACTAGGTTGCTACAAATGCATAATGACTAGACAAATCTAAGGCCACCTAAGCTTGGGAGATGGTATCTCTGAAATTCTTTGAATGGAAAAACTTGACATTGGTTTGTTCTACATTCATTACTAGATTGTACCAGCAACTAAGAATCCATGTCTGAAATGGGCCATTAAATGTAGCCCTTTGCAGATTTAACACAAATTATATCACTCTGGAGAGTGCTTTGACATAACTTGGAGTTAAACATTTGCTGTAAGTGCCACTGCTTTATGGTAATAATTTACAAGCCATGCTTAGGTGAGGTGTGATTAAGATTAAGAGGTGTTATATTAACTGCTAATGTTTTTGAATTCCTGAAAATTGCTAATTCTGCTGTGTTTTTAAAATTATTTTATTAACATTGCAGTTGCTAAATACTGACTTCATTGTTCTGCCTTATATGAAATATAGTAAAATCTCAGTTCTTTTACAAACGTCAGTGAGGATTTTTGTCTTGTTAAATATTAAAGCTTAGGAATCTAATTTCCAAATGTGGTTTTATAAAATGTTACTCAAATATTTTACTTTTATTGGGGATAAATATTCTAAGTTTTCCTTTTACTATCGCATATTATTTCATTCCCTACTCTCGTTTTGGGGTGTCTTTTTTCTCCTTTTCCATTTTTTAGTTAGAGTCAATGTTTCTTTTTGAAAATTAGTAGTGAAAAATAATTTAGGAAACTGTTATTGTCTTAAATCAATGAAATCCTCTCAATGAGAGAATTTAAGTGTATTAAATTTTGACAACTCTTTGTCACAATAGTAAAGGTGATTATGTTGTATTAGATCCTAGACTCTATTAGTATGGAAATTGACTTTCTTTGGTTTGTGAAAAGGATATATGCTCCAGAAAGCTTATTTTATTTCCATGGTATTCATTGACTAAAATTCTATGACTGCCTGGTCCAAGAAGATTATACTAACTCTAAAGGGTGAAGTGCAAAAAGATTACAGGGGCACTGCTGAGAGTGGCCCCAAACCAAAGAAATGGATAAATAAAAATAAAATTATAGTAATGTAGCTACTAATGGCAAGATATTTATATTGGATTAACCACTGCATTTAAACCCTATCATAATTGACTTTTATGCAGTGATTCCTTTCTACAGTGAGAAATAGTAAAGCTATAAAGTCTGCATAGCTTGCTCAAGTTTATGTAGTTGGGCAGAAAGAGATGTTAAAAACAGAAATTTTTCTGACCATCAGCATGCATGATCCTTTTCTCCCATTAACTTCGATTCAATTTTTTCTAGACATGAGGTACAGAATGACACTTCTATTATTTAAAAAGACCACTTATGGTCACTCAAATCATATTTATCCTGAGCTACTTTTGTCACTGAGTGTCAGATACTGGGGATGCCGAGATGAATACTTGAAATTTTTTCTCATTTACAACACAGGCTGACAGAACTTTTCCTTGATAACTGAGTAAAGAAAATGCATCAAGAATTTTAAAAGACAGGGGCTGAAGTGATAGCACAGCGGGTAGGGCGTTTGCCTTGCACACGGCTGACCCGGGTTCAAATCCCAGCATCCCATATGGTCTCCTGAGCACCGCCAGGGGTGATTCTTGAGTGCATGAGCCAGGAGTGACCCCTGTGCACTGCTAGGTGTGACCCAGAAAGCAAAAAAAAAAAAAAGAATTTTAAAAGATAAACAATTGATTTTGTATTGGAAAGACCTTGAATTAATATAACCACCTACTCAAATTCTACATACAGCTCCTGTTTTTTAACATTAATTTTATTCATCATTGTTCTCTTATGTAACTTAGTTATATCAACATTTTGTCGAATTCATTCACTTTACCTTTTTGTTTGTTTTTTTTTTTATTTGGGGGGCACGAGAGGTGTTGCTCAGGGGTTACTTCCTCTTCTTCCTTCAGGAATCGCTCCTGGCAGGCTCCAGGGATCTTATAGGATATTGAGGATCAAACTCCGGTAATCGGGTTGGCAGCACAAAAGGCAAGTCTCTTACCTGCTGTACTGTGACTCTGGCCTCCTATTCACAAAGTTTAATAATTATTTTCTGCATTTCTAAGAACAATAAGACTTGAAAACAATATGGGAAAACGTTTGCACCATTAATCTGAAAAACCTTCCCTGTCAATTTTGTTTAAAACGTTCTATTTCTTTTTTGTTTGTTTTGGTTTGGTTTGTGGCCACAGCTAGCAATGCTCAGGGCTTACTTCACTTCTGGCTTTGAATTTAGGGATCATTCCCGGTAGTGCTCAGGATTATAACCAGGTCAGCCCCATTTAAGGCAAATGGTAGGAAGAATAAGAATGAGGAAGAGGAGGAGGAGGAAGAGGAAGAGGAGGAAAAGGAAGACAAGTAGGAGGAGGAAGAGGAAGAGGAGAGGGAGGAAGAGGATGAGAAGAAGAAGGAGTAGAAGAAGGAGGAGAAGAAGGAGAACAAGGAGAAGAAGAAGGAGAAGATGGAGAAGGAGAAGAAGAAGGCGAAGGAGAAGAAGAAGAAGGAGAAGGAGAGGAGATTGGTCATACTGTACTTTTTTCCAGCACTGACTCTATTTTATAGCAAATTTCATGGCAGAGTTGTATAGGAATGAAATTATGAAGAAAAAGTTAAGTTGATAAGTAAACATCTTTCCAGTGGAAATTAAGGTGGGAGCAAGGGTACAGAATGATCAAGTGTGTGATATAAAGAAGCAGTGCTGTAGCACTTTCATCCCATTGTTTGTTGGTTTGCCCGAGTGGGCACCAGTAATGTCTTGTTGTTACTGTTTTTGGCATATCAAATACACTACGAGTAGCTTACCAGACTCTGCCATGTGGGCAGAATACTCTAGGTAGCTTGCTGGGCTCTCCGAGAGAAACGGAAGAATCAAACCAAGGTCGGCCGCGTGCAAGGCAAACGCCCTACCCGCTGTGCTATCGCTCCAGTCCTATAAAGAAACACAAAGAAGCATAATACGTTTTTAAATGAGCACAACAGACTAAGAACTGATCTATAGAAGTGGGATTGCTAAGAGTATGGGGTGGGCGGGGTGCAAGGGACCTAGAGACTGTGTGAGAAGATGCTTATACTCTGGTGCTGGATGTGTTATGTCTAAAGCATAATATTAGCAGTATTGGGTATATCTGAATTGAGCCAACTGAATTTTTTAAATGAAGGGAAACAGTGGGGTGAGACCAAAAAATATTGGGGAACAGCAAATAAGGTAATTGAGAGGCTTCAATGTGACTGGAATCAGCTACTGAGGCCAAATTGTAGAGATCTTGAGTATGTGGATACTCAAACTGGGCAAGTCTTTGTCTTTAGTAAATGAAATTCTTTAAAATAATTTTGAAAAAGACAAGTGCCGTCACCACCTCCTCCAGAAGTGACTATGACTAGAGAATTGTCAAGTGAGTTGTGGTTGTGAACATCTACAAAGAGAAAGTTGTTACATGCACTCTAACATGCTATTAATAATTAATCATGTGCTTATTTAGCTTCTCTAGGTGTCAGACTTGCTGTTGATTAATAAATTTCTAACAAAATGATGAATATGGTTTAGGCTACAAGCATACCAAAATGTGAAGAGGCAAAAACATTCATTATGCTGCCTTATAACTTTCCCAGAAATTTTCTTGAATGAGGAACATAAAGGGACATGGAAGATTGACTACAGCTTGCCGTAGGGAACAATTAGGGAACATAAAGTCTACATTCCACTGTGGCTGAGGAAAGGAGCACTTTAGTCTTTGTAATTTAGACTATAATTTGGGTTGTAATAGGGTGACACTAAGTGGCTGAAAAGGGAAAGACTTAGTCAATAGAAATCAAAATTAGGACAAAAATTATACTTGTGAAGACATTTATGACTCCCAGGAAACAAGTGGAAATTATATTCATAGAAACCCAGAATCATTATGAAGAACAACAGCTAAGTTCTTTCTGTGTAATGAAAGATACATATATATTAAGTATATGATATATATCAGATATATATTATATATATGATATAAGCCAACTGAAATTGAACCTCTTAAATTGCACTGGGAATATAATCTTTATTTTAAATTTAAAAGTATTATATTATTGATTTTCTGATTCAGAGTATATTTATTAAGAAATATTCCTCTAGGGGCTGGAGTGATTGCACAGTGGGTAGCGCATTTGCCTTGCAAGCGGCCCACCCGGGTTCGATTCCCAGCATCCCATATGGTCCCCTGAGCATCACCAGGGATAATTCCTGAGTGCAGGGCCAGGTGTGACCCAAAAAGAAAAAAAAAAGAAATGTTCCTCTTTAGGTGTTATCAGTAATATCTAAACCAGTATATACTATATCAGTTTATAAGACATAACATGGATATCCAATACAGATACTTGTCTAAATTTATCCAAGAAGACATATGCAAATGCATAATGTAGTTTATTATATTTGGAATTCAAAAAATTTCTACTTGAAGGATACATTTTTCATTCCAGCAAATACTATTTTTGTGTTATCAAAATTGATTTTTAAGTCATATTTGTATTCACTGGAAATGTAAAGATTTTCTTAGTCTAATATTCATTAGATATTTGTTTTTGCATTCAGAAAATATTATATTGAGCTACATAAGTTTACTATTTTTTGCAATTTAAAAATGACTAAATATTGACAGCAACATATTATTCAGTGCCTTTCTTATTTAGTATTTCTACATGAGAGAGATGTTGCCTGGAAGTGATTGACAATTCGCAAGAAGCCACGTTTCATTTTGGAAAATTTTCACAAAATAAAACTTTTCTATCTGAATAGTAGTATATAGTACCAGGAGGTTGGCTCCATCGCTTGGAGGCTGGCCTCACACGCTGGGGGAAAGTCATCCCAGATAGAGAAGGGAACACCAAGTAATATGTGATTGGAAATCCCGCACAGGGAGGGAGATTCGTGCTGAAAGTAGACTAGAAACTGAACAGGATGGCCACTCAATACCCCTACTGCAAACCACAACACCCCAAAGGAGAGAGAGAGAGAACAAACTGGAATGCCCTGCCACAGAGGCGGGGTGCGGTGGGGGGATGGGACTGGGGGTTAGGAGGGATACTGGGTTCATTGGTGGTGGAGAATGGACACTGGTGGAGGGATGGGCTCTCGAACATTGCATGAGGGAAAAACAAGCACGAAAATGTGTGAATCTGTAACATACCCTCACTGTGACTCACTAATTAAAAACAAAAACAAAAAAAACTTTTCTATCTGAAACTATGAGTTCTTTCTTGACTTTCTATACATAACCTCTAATTCTGGCTTTTAAATTCACATGTACACATACACACACAATCAATGTTTTTTTAAAAATGACTATTTTATTTTTCAGTATTTATGTGAAGAATACTAGAAAGATTATTTTGAAACATACACACACATATATATAAAACACTATGTTCACTTATTCACTATAGGATTAGTTTCAGTAGTAAAGAATTGGAAATAATATGAATGTTTATCAACAAATGATATATAAATAATATGTTGTGCATACACATTGTACTACTTCTCAGCTATAAGAAAAGCTGACAACTTGCCATTTGTGTTGACTATGAAGTTTAAGGGAACTATGTTTAATGAAAGAATTAAGATTGAGAAAGCAAATACCATATAATTGTAGTCTCTGTGGAAGATAAAACAGACAAAACAAATCTAAACTCTGGTTCTCAGACCAGGATAGTGATTATCAGAGAGGAAAGAAAAATCAGTGTAAAATAGGTAAAGATGGGCAGAAGTGACAGTCCTTTGTGTTCCTTCCCCTCCCCCAAAGTGAGCACAGTCCTTTGTGTCTCTTCCCCTCCCCCAAAACGGGGCGGGGGAAAGTAAGTCACTTGTTCTGGAGTAGATGGATCATAATAGAGTATTTATAGTATTTATAGTTGTTGGGTCAGAGTCTCTTGCCTGCACGCCTGGCTGTCTTCCCTCGTGGCCCCTTGGAGGGAATGGGCTCCAGCTTCCCTCCCCACCCTGAGCAGAGCTCCCAGCGGCTGAAGACCTCCAGAACCTAGCCACAACCATGCTCAAGGCCCCTCTCCACACATTCGAACAAGCCTCGTGCATGAAGGTACCAGCAGAGGAAGCCAGGTGTATGTAAGCCCAACAACGGCCAACATCCAGAGACTTAAAAACAAGATCCCAGAAGCTATATCTTAGAACCTACTTCTCCTTCCGGGAGACATTAGCAAGCTACTGAGAGTTTCCTGCCCACATGTGAGAGCCTTGCAAGCTTCCCATGGTGTATTCATATGCCAAAGCCAGTAACAAGCTGGGTCTCATTCGCCTCACCCTGAAAGAGCCTCCAATACGGTATTGTTGGGAAGGCCAAGTAGAGAGAGGCTTCTAAAATCTCAGGGATAGGACAAATGGAGAGGTTACTGAGACTGCTTGTGAAATTCGACGATCAATGGGATTTCATGATTCGTGATTCGTGATAATTGTTGAACTGCAATTTTTACTCCTGCCACTTATACAATATAATTAACAACTATTGTTTTCATAAAGATATAATTTTTTGCTTTTTGGGTCACACCCGGCGATGCATAGGGGTTACTCCTGGCTCTGCACTCAGGAATTACTCCTGGTGGTGCTCAGGCACCTATATGGGATGTTGGGAATTGAACCCGGGTCGGCCACGTGCAATCGCTCCAGCCCCCATAAAGAACTTTAAAGTCTATATTTTACATAAGACCAACATTGAAATATCAGAAAACCTACACAGCACTTCTGTATGCTCTTGTCTTTGCTGATCTGCAATTTGTTAATCCAAAATGTGCTTTTGAAAATGTTGGTCACCACATCTTCCTGATATTTTTCCTCTCTGAGCTTTTGAAAATGTACCTTTCCTCTCACTGATGCTGGGCATCCCAAGTTCTCCTTCATTTCCTTTTCTTTTCCCTTTAATTTTTATTTTATTTTATTTTATTTTTTTGCTCTTTGCTCACATTTGACAGAACTCAGGGCTTATTTCTGGCATTGTGCTCAGGTGACCATATGGGGTGCTGGGGATCAAAACAGGTTAGAATGTGTACAAAGATTTGGATAGTTCCTTATAAAAGGATTTCTGACATGCAATGTTTCTATCTTCTATCTGACCTCCCCATGACCCTATTTCTCCACCTGACTCTAGGTTCCATTCCACCCCCAAATCTGAATGTTTGGCAGTTCTATTTTAAAATTTTATTTTAAAAGTTCTATTTTAAAAGAGCCTCTTGCCCGCACACCTGGCTGTCTTCCCCGGGGCCCCTTGGAGGGGATGGGCTCCAGCTTCCCTCCCCACCCCAAGCAGAGCTCCCGGCAGCTGAAGACCACCAGAACCTAGCTGCAGCCATGCTGGAGGCCTCTCTACACGTTCGGACAGGCCTCATGCATGAAGGTACCGGCAGAGGAACCCAGGTGTGTGTAATCCCATCAACGGCCAACATCCAGAGAGAGACTTAAAAGCGAGCTCTGAGAAGATATCTTTAGCCTGCTTCTCCCTCTGGGAGAAACTGGCAATCTTCTGAGAGTTTCCTGCCCACATGGGACAGCCTTGCAAGCTTCCCATAGTGTATTCATATGCAAAATCCAGTAACAAGCTTGGTCTCATTCCCCTGACCCTGAGGAGCCCCCAGTGCAACATCGTTAGGAGGGCCAAGTCGAGATAGACTTCTAAGATCTCAGGGAAAGGACGAAATGAGATGTTACTAAGCCCGCCCGAGAAATCGGTGATTAACGGGATATTGTGATTGTGTATGTGATTTTAAAATTTAATAGTACCTATGGCACTAATGGTCTCTGTATTCCTTTTCTTGTTCTAGCTCTTTCAGAGATAGACTGGATAGACTGGAGTGATAGCACTCGGCCGACCCGGGTTTGATTCCTCAGTCCTTCTCAGAGAGCCCGGCAAGCTACCGAGAGTATTCAGCCCGCATGGCAGAGCCTGGCAAGCTACCCGTGGTGTATTGGATATGCCAAAAACAGTAACAAGTCTCACAATGAGAGCTGTTACTGGTGCCTGCTCGAGCAAATTGATGAACAACAGGGGATGACAATGACAGTGACAGTGACAGCTCTTTCAGTGCTAGTGTTTCTGTAGCCCATTTTTAACACTTTTTTTTGTTCCCTAAAGGAATGCTGTATGCCTTATCATTCTTTGTATTATTTCCTTATCACCTCATTACACAATACAGAAACAAGTATTTTCCGTTAATATCCATCATTCTATTGCTTACCCCAAACACACACACACACACACACACACACACACTGTACATGAGCACAATCATTTCCACTTGTAAATCCCAAATGCACTCAAAATATTCACTCCTATTTGCACTGGTTCAAAACTGGATCCCTTCAATGAACATTATTTTGGTCTTGTTTTGCATTCACTATTCTTTCATGCAAGAACTTTCACTCT
Source organism: Sorex araneus (assembly GCF_027595985.1). NCBI lineage: Eukaryota > Metazoa > Chordata > Mammalia > Eulipotyphla > Soricidae > Sorex > Sorex araneus. Next base: position 287,586,281 of record NC_073303.1, on the reverse strand, counting down.
TTGATTATTACATTCTTTGGTTATTACGTTGCCTTGAAGGGTGACACCATAAAAGTGAGCTGTTCTTATAACCCTCTTTTTTCAAATTGACTTTTATTTACACTCCATGATTTGAATAGTTCCTTATAAAAGGGTTTCTGGCATGCAATGTTTCTACATCCTATCTGACCTCCCCATGACCCTATTTCTTCACTTGACTCCAGTTTCCTTTCCAATCTCAAATCTAAATGTTTGACAGCTATATTTTAAAATTGTACTATTGTAGCTTGGTTTCCATGGCTTCAGTAGTGTTGAGTCTGGTGATATATATAAACACACATATATATATACATATATGTATACACACACACACACACACACACACATATATATATATATATATATATATATATATATATACCACACATATACTAGTGTATGTTTGTTCTCACCTTCTGAGGAGGGTGATTCAACTCTCATTTCAGTTTCTTAATTTTCTTCATTGCTTGAGTCAGTCCTGTACTGTATATACATTTAGAGTTGTGTGTATTCATTCCCAGAATTAAGATTTTTCTCCCTAGCTCTCTTCCATCTGCCCACACTCCCAGTCCACCTGTATTCTTTTTGTGTGTGTTTTGATACCAGAAAAATAAAAGTTATATTGTTAGAATTTTAACTGTTCATACTGTGAGATACTGTACTTGTGTTTCACCTTTTAATATTATCAAGGCATGGGGATGGATTAAAAGATCACTCCCCATGTATTTGCTGCCCATATTTAAACTTCTCACTATAATCTAATTAGTTGCTTTTTCCTACTCTTCCTGTATTTTTTTTTAATTTAGAGTTTATAGTTATTAGCAGGAGAGTTGGGTTATTGAGGATTCCTTAACCATACCAAATCTTGAGTTCACACTATTTTTTTAACTACAGAGTGCTATTCTATATTCCCCCCCCCAACTTCCTGAGGAAATAATACTTTAGATTATAATGAGAGAAGAGTTTGATAAAAGAAGCAGTATCCAGATGTTTATTTTACATCTCCAGTGTGGGATAAGGATCATGTTAGAAGAAATATCTTAGAAACTCCATATTTCTTTTTTTAAAATTAATTAATTTATTTTTTAAAAATTATTTAATTTATTTATTGTAATGGATCCCTGTAAGGTACAGTTACAGACTTACAAGCTTTCGTGGCTACGTTTCAGTCATAAAATGTTCGAGTACCCATCCCTCCATCAGTGCCCATTCTCCACTACCAAAGGTCCCAGTGTGCCTCCCTCCATCCCCACCCCACCCCCCCCCACCATGCCCCACTTCTGTGGCAGGGCATTCCCTTTTTGCTCTCTCTCTCATTTTGGCTGTTGTGGTTTGCAATAGAGGTATTGAGTGGCCATCATGTTCAGGTTATAGTCTATTTTCAGAACGCATCTCCCATCCCAAGCAGGCCCTCCCAGCACCCTTTATTTGGTGGTCCCTTATTTATCTGAGCTGTCTTTTCCCCCAGCATGTGAGGCCGGCTTCCAAGCCATGGAGCACTCCTTTTGGTGCTTATCTCTACTATTCTTGGGTGTTAGTCTCCCATTCTGTTACTTTATATTCCACAAATGGAAACTCCATTTTATTCTTTTTTTCTTTTTTGGATCACACCCAGCAATGCACAGGGGTTACTCCTGGCTCATTCACTCAGAAATTACTCCTTGGAGGTGCTCGGAGTACCATATGGGGTGCTGGGAATCGAACCTGGGTTGGCCGTGTGCAAGGCAAATGTCCTACCCGCTCTGATATTGCTCGAGCCCCAGAAATTCCATATTTCTTAAAGCAGATAAAAGTTTGTGAGACTAGGAATTCTGACATGATTATTTTATGTGCTTTTGAAATTAATTTTATTGGTATTTGATTGAGGTTCTTGATTTATATTGTTATTGATGGTTTCCTGGCACAACTATTTTCATACCTGATTTTTGTTTACTTTCTTTGGTTATTATAAAACATTTTAGCATAAACTTAAGAAATATCTAGAAATTTTGATATCTGATAACGTACTTTATTGCTATCCCATCAAATGAGATAAAATAATTAACATCTGCTGATCCATCATGTTCTCTAAGCATATATTTTTTGTTCAGCTTGGAGGCAGATTTTGGGGATTCAGGATCTAAATTAGAGATACCTTATCTGCTTATTAATACATAAATTGACCTCAACTTTTAAGAAATATGATTAAGAATATGATGAGTGCACAGTAAGATAAGATGTCTGAGAAAACTACTTTTGCTACTCATCACTTAGAAAAATAACTGTGTAATAAAATATGTCTTAAATTGATGGATTAACACTGAAACCACTGACTATAATTTTTTTAAATTTTAATAAACTTTTCTGCTCTTCAGTGAATAAGTGAGAAACAAATTTTAAATTACATTCAGTCCTTCATGTAGTTACTCTCTTCAGAACATCCATTCGTTCATTAGAGCTTGTATCTGGATATAGTTTATAACTAGCCTGTAAGTAAAAAGCTATGAAAAGGTTTTACTTGAGATTGCAAGTCTTGAATTTCACTTAAACTGGGAAAATAAGGGCAAAAAATTCTGACTTGCAAAAGTATAAAAGTTGAGCCCGAGAGGCAGTTTAGGGATTAAGATGCTAGTGCTGGTCTGTCCCCGGGTCCATCCTGGGAACTGCATCTGATCCCTCAAGCCCAGTCAGCAGTGATCGCTGAGCACAAAGCTAGAGCTAGGCCCTGAGCACAGCCAGGTATGGCTCTAAAATTTTTTTTAGATAGAAAAAAATTTTCTCATTTTCCAGTAGCTAGGCGGTCAGACCCAGGGACTGCCCTTGGCGCCGTGTAAACCCATCAACGGTCAACATCCAGAGACTTAAAACCAAGCTTTCGGAAACTTATAACCTACTTCTCCCTCTAGTAGAACCTGGCAAACTATCCAGAGTTTCCTGCGCATGTGGGAGAGCCTCGCAAACACCCAAGAGTGTATTCATATGCCAAAACCAGTAACAATGATGGGTCTCATTCCTTTGACCCTCTAAGAACCCCCAATGTGGCATCGTTGGGAAGGACAAGTAAAGAAATACTTCTAAAATCTCAGAGCTAGGATGAATGGAGAAGTTACTGAGACCACTCGAGAAATTTGACAATCAACGGGATGATGATGATGATGATAATGATGACAAAAAGGTCTAAATTTTTTCTTGAAATGTTGGTATTTTTAGACTGGATTTTGAATTAATATGTTAATAGCTAGCATTTTACATGAAGTCTGTCAGTTGCATAATCCTATCATTTTATTTCTCACATGATTATTTTATTAGTGACATCTTGCTAACCACAATGCATGATTTATTGCATCATTCCAATATGAATTTTAATTTTAGCTCTTTGAGATTGTATTGTATATAGGAATATCCTAGAAGTAAAGTCAAGAGGTTTGTATTTCTGATCCAAGTTCATTAAAATGGTTTGTTTTGTTTTTATTTGTTCTTTCGGTCACACCTGGCAGTTTAAAGGACTTACTTCTGGTGCTACCCTCAAGGTTCACTTCTGGTGGGGTTCCATGGAGTGCTGGAATCAAACATATACCAGGTGCATGGACTACTGTGTGCAAGGCCAGCACCCTAACTGTTGCTCTGGCTCTCTGGCCCACCTGTGTTTTGGGGTCTCTTTTACACTGCCATATATAGGGTAGCTATTTTCCCTCTTTCATATCCTTATTTACATATAAGAATGCAACAGTTTTCTGAGCCTTGATTTTGTGGTCTTCTTTAATGTATAGGTAGATAATTTTGAGGAGTTTGTTGATGAAGTGTCTAGATATTTCTATGTACAATATCATGTTATCTGTTAATAATTGGTCATCAATTTGAATCCCTTCGATTTAATCCATCTTTGTAAGGGAAACACTCTGAAGCTGTCGAAAAGAAAGATTGCTCAGGTCTGAGAGATGTGTCTGCTCCTGGTTAGATCCCCAGATCTTACACCCCTCTCTCCCGAGTACTGTGTGTGTAATCCTGATTAACTTCATGCCTTCTTAATCAAATATAGCTGAGCGTGTCCCCAAGGTCATTAGTCCCACTTAAGAAGTTTCTACTAACCTCCGTTGCCCTCTAAAGAAAGATAGCATCAACAACACTGATTGAAAACCATTGTTAGATAAAAAGCTTCTTAGATTCAGAATCCCTTACACTTTTCAGATATATTGAAAATCTCAAACATCTTTCATATTTGAAGATTATGGCTAATGATACCATACTAGAAATTATAATTTAAATATATATGCATATATTTACAGGCGGGAGCGATAGCACAGCGGGTAGAGTGTTTGCACACAGCTGGCCTGGGTTCGATTCCTCCGCCCCTCTTGGAGAGCCTGGCAAACTACTGCGAGTATCCCGCCCGCATGGCAGAGTCTGGCAAGCTAACCATGGCATATTCAATATGCCAAAAACAGTAACAACAAGTCTCACAATGGAGACATTACTGGTGCCCGCTCGAGCAAATTGATGAACAACGGGATGACAGTGACAGTGATATATATTTATAACTCATTTAACGTAATAACATTTTATATTCTAATATATTTTAATAAAATCTACATTATATTATCATCCAAGTACACTGCTTTATATTTTAGATAATATAAAACACTACTATTGGTTTCAAAATTTTATATGAGCACATTAAAGTTTCTGGAAACTTCACTATTCGCAGAGGATAATGTGAAATAACAAGAACCATCACATTTATTTTATTATAAAAATAATAAACCACAGACATGTTTCTTATCCTTCATAAAGATGTTTAGTATTCATTCCTCATGACCTTAGGTCAAAGTTTAACCTTGAGACTATTGGTTTCCAATTTGGATTACCCTCTATTTTTTTTCCAAGAAGAAGACTGTTTTTTTGTTTTGTTTTGGGGCCACATCTGGGTATTCTTGAGGAATATACCCTTCTGGTTTTGTACTCAGGGACACTCCCTATAGTGCTCAGGGGACCAGATGGTTTAACGATCAAACCTGGGTCAACCACATGCAAGACAAGCACCCTGCCCACTGTTCTATCTCTCTGGTCCTAACAATAAGTCAATTTTAGTACTGACCTTTTCTAAAGAACCTACACATGGTGATACTAAAAGTCAGTTAATAAGAGTTGGTGTTCATATTGTTTAAAATTTCTCAACTGCATTTCCTTTAGTTAGCTATTTCTACCACTCAACATTCACATGCTACCATCCATCATAGACCAAAGTAGACTGACATTTATCTGACACCAAAACTTAACATCTTGGCCGTGGCCATAACTGAAAAATTACGTTCACATTACATTTTTATAATTTATATATTTCCCAATGGTCATTCAAACTGGAAAAACCAAACAGAATGAAACCAGCTACATCATAGAATTTTCTACTCTAAGTTAAAACGCCAATTGGGGAATGAAAGCTGAAAATTCTAGGAAAAAAAATGTCTTCAATTATTTTTATGTTATCCACACAGAGGACCTACATACTCATAGTAAAACAAATACAATTAGAACAAAGTAGATGCATTAAATCTTTCAAACCTTGAAGAAAATACTTTATTTATCATTCTGAGATAACCACTATTGTGAATTCAGTTATGCAGCTTCTGCTTTTACAACCTAGCATTGTCTATCTAGAAGTCCTTTTCCAGAATTCTATTTTCCAGGATCTTCCAAGGGTTCTTCCAGCACAATCCTGACTCACCAGCTAGGGATTTTTTGAGGAGAGGCGGGAGGAAGAGGATCTTACTGAATGCGATCCAATAAACTTAGAATTCTTCATGCATTTTGTCATAGCAACTAGATTGTAGAACCCAGAAAAAAAATTATAAGCACCTCACTTAAGTTTGTCTGAAGGATATTAAGCTAAAACCATCTGTGGTATGGAGCATTTCTTGCAATGAGAGGTAACACAGTGTAAGAACACCATAATACACTCAGTGAAGGGGGAGTGCGAGAAGCATCTGGCTAATGCAAATGCAGAAAGCCTAAATTATATTGCTAGCTAAGAGGAAGACGAAACAGTACATCTTTTAATGGATAGGTGAATATAAGGAGGAAAAAATGGTAGAAACTATACTAAAAATTGGTAATGATACAGGAAATCCCTGAGATTATAGAAAGGAAATGGAAGTTATATTGAGACTGCCCAGACCACCCATACCAATCTTTTTTATTCAATCAATTATGAAAGTAGTCCCACAGTAGTCAAAATAATGCTTTAAGTTTGTAATGTTGTTTATTTGCCATCATAGAAATTATACAACACCTCCAGAGGTCAATATTTTTGTTTGTTTGGAAGCCACGCCCAGCTGAGCTCAGGGATAATTCCTGGTGGGGCTTAGGGCTCTGGGGATCAAACCTGGTTCAGGGGTGCCCAAAGTGAGTGCCTTATTGGCAACCACTGAAGCTTTGTCATGTGCCTGTCACGTTGACAGGCAGGAATGAGTGGGGGTTGGGATGGGGAGGAAATCTGGGAACACTGGTGGAGGGAAGTTGACAGTGGTGGAGGGATTAGTGTTGAATTATTGTATGCCTAAAAATGCAACTCTCGGTAACTTTGTAAATCATGGCTTTTTAAAAAAAGATTTTGGAAAAACAAGGGTCTTGTTTGTTGTATTATGTCAGCAGTTCTGAAGTCAAAATTATTTATGTAGAAATATCCCTCATTTGGTGGGGGGTTTTGGTATTGGTTTTGTCATTCTTTCTTTTTATGGAACAATTTTTAAATATTTTAACTTCATATATAGCAATAAGATAGTGGATCTGGTACAGTTCTAAGTTACAAAGATGAACATGATGACTCAAGCATAACAATATGGTCTTAGTCATATTATTAAATGAAATTCATAAGTACTGTTTTAATGCTTAATGCTTATAAGTTTTGTGCCTAACTCTGCAAAGCAGCCAAAAATGAATTCCACAAGGTTCCTGACCTCCAGTTGTTCACAGTCATTCATAAGAGATTAATTATAAGCAAAAAATTGTAGTCTTTTAACAATAAGTCTAAAAGGGGGTATTTTAAATAAACATTGAAAGAATAGGTCATGAAAAGTCTAATTCAGTTTAGAAAGTTTGGAAAACCTTTGTGAAAATAAATTAAGAAAGAACTTAAAGGAAAATAAGAATTCACTGGATTTAAAATGAGAAAGTAGGTCATTTCACATCAAAAGGACTATATACACAAAGACAGAGAGGTGGGAAAAGCTTGCTTGCTGTTTTGCAAAGACAATTTTACTGACTGTCTACTTCTTCTCTTAGGTACCTCTGATCATTAGTATGTGATTTTGTCTCCAAGTGTCCCTTACTGGATTAAAGTTCAGTTACTTCATAAGCCCATCAAAAATTTTGAGCATACAATACCTTTGCCTAAACGATGAATAAGGCCAATTTCATATTTTTTTCTAAATGATTTGAACTTATAAACACAAAGTTTCACTGAGCGAAAAGCTAAAAGAGATGATATAGAAAGATTCAACTCGGCAATTCTATGCTACAGATAAACGAAATTGTGAAGAACAAAACATTTCATGAGAAAAACTGTTGAGTTATTTTTGTTTTGAATTTATTTCTTTTAATGCCTTAAAAATAAGTAAATACAATTTATACAAGTCTCCCAGTTACTATGTGACACATTTATACATTCCAATTTATATATTCCAATGCATAGAACCCCAGAGTAAATCCTCACATATAGAAGTACACATACACAAATAGTAGCATATTCATCTTGCCCAAATTTTAAGCCAATAAAAACTTACTATTTTGAACCAAATTGCTTTAACAATCCCTTTCTTGCCTGTTCAGCTAATCATCGAGTATCCTGGTTGACGTTGCCAGTAGGAATCTCCAGTCACTTTACTATAGATAGTCTTAGGCAAAATAGACACTCCTATCCCCCATCCAAGTAGCTTTAATTAATTAATTAGTTAATTGATTAATATTTTATAATTTTAATTCAACAATCTTGTGACAATGATTATAATGAAAATTTTTTATTTTTATTTTATTTTTTTGTTTTTTGGGTCACACCCAGCAATGCTCAGGGGTTACTCCTGGCTTTGCACTCAGGAATTGCTCCTGGCAGTGCTTGAGGGACCATATGGGATGCCAGGGATCGAACCTGGGTCGGCCGCGTGCAAGGCAAATGCCCTACCCACTGCGCTATTGCTCCAGCCCCTGTGATGGAAAATATTAATTTATGTATTGGCCACACCTGGCTCAGGAGTTGTTCCTGCTCTGTGTTCAGGAATCTCTCCTGGTGGGCTTAAGGGCCCGATGGGATGCTGGGGAGGGGGGCATCCTGGGTCAGTAGCATGCAAGGCAATCACCCTACCCACTGTACTGTCGCACTGGCCCCTAAAATATTTAGGTTTTAGAGGTAGGATATTGCCACACCAAAGGTATCATTAAAGGGCTAATTATCCTCCTGTACTATGCATGGGGCACTTTTACACTCTCCTTCCCATGGGGTAATATCCAGCCTGTTATCTGGATCTAAGGATTTGTTTTTATTGTAAATAGTCTATTCCCATGTTTTGTCTCTTTTGGTGGGGGGGTGGGGTGAGGGTTGAGTGACATCTGGTAAAGCTCAGAACTTACTCCTGGCTTGGTGTTCAGGCATCACTTCTGGTGGTGCTTGGTGAACAGTATATGTGGGGATCTGTATAATTTGCAAGGAAAGAGCTGTATATTTGCAAGGGAAGTGCCTTACCTCCATACTATCTCTTATTTCTTTATATGTCACCTATAAGTTAAGGAACATTAGTCTTTCTATTTCTAACTTATTTTACTTAGCATGATAGAGTCCAGTTTTGTAGCAAAAGGTGGGTCTTTATTTTTTTAATTTTATACGAGAACTAGCCCACTAGGCATCTATACTACAACTTTTTTATCTACTTATCTACTCTTGGGCACTTGGGTAGTTTTTGTATATTGGTCATTGTAAATACCACATAGACAAGTATATGAATTTTTGGATTCTTATTTGTGGGTTTTGTTATACTGAGGTAACATGATTTATATAATATTAATACCTATGCCTTATGCATAAATTTATATTATTATTCCACCACCAGATATCAATATTCCTCCACTACTGCTCCTAGATTCCTTCTCATAAACTCCGTTCTTCCCCACCTTCTAGCCTCTTTCCATCCCCTGCCTCATGAACAAACTCATGGAATTTGTAGGGAAGTCAGAATTGTTTGTACCAATTAACTCAGTTATTTATGGATCCTCCTCACAAATCTCTCCTTGATTGACCTGCAGGTAGTTTCTGTTTCAAACCATAGAACCTGGTTGATCCTGGGAGGAGTTTAGGTGCCATACCATGTCTGGGATTGAGTCATGGTCTTTCACCTGCAAGAAACAGGGTCTACCTCTTTGAGTCACATCCCTTGTTCTCTTAAAAATGTCTTCTGTTGGAGCTGGAGGGATGGCACAGAGGGTAGGGTACTTGCCTTAGACAAAGCCAACCTCTGTTCAGTCCCCAGAACCCCAGGTGATCCTTTGAGTGTAGAACCAGTAGCAACCCCCAAGCACCAATGGGTGTGACCCAAAACCAACAAACAAGAAACAACAAACAAATAAAAGCTTTATGTTAGGAAGCAGAAAAGGAAAGGAAAAAATGGAAGTGCTAGCTATAGCACACATAAGTAACACTACAGAAGTTTTACTTTAAAATCCTGTTTGTTTTAGAGATTAATGAGCTAAAAATTCTTATTTGGATCACTGATGAGTCATGGGGATTGAAATGGTAATCCACAAAAAGCAAAGTTTAAACTGCAGTATTACAGCTATAGTCCTTCTTCTTAAATGACTTTTTCAGTTGAATCTTTAATTCAAAAACTGGCCTTGCTGATTAATCATCTATAGAAGGCAATATTTAAGTTATCATTATTATTTAGTTTGATATTTTAATTTTAAAGATTCAGGTATTCCAGTGTCTCTGAAAATTGCCACAACACATAACCTACCAGGTTTTAAATTCTAATCAAGGAGAATAAAAGAAACTAGAAAAGTTAAAACATTTGATAAGTTTGAGAAGACTTTGAATCCTTCAGTAAGAATATTAATTAAAAATGAAGATACAGACACAGAGGAATCCCCCAAAGAGTTTTGGTTTGAATTTGCATGTAATTCCCTGCTTCCCACATTCTTTTCCACAAGTCTAAATGATCTGTTTTGCAAATAAGAAGCAAGTTACTATGCTCAGATGTGCATGAGAGTAATTGACTTAATTTGAAAGGAAGTACACTTTTTTTTTTTTTAAAGAACATAGGTCTCTGCAACTCAAACTGATTGTACTGCAGGGTAATTACAGCTTCTTCTGGTTGCTGTGATGATACCTCTTTACTATGTCATCCTTCATCATAAGTGTTTTAAGTGTTAGTAGAAGAAAGGCTACTGACATAACATTAAAGGCATGAGGGAAAAAATATCCACCTGTAAAAGGTGACATTAAGGAATAATTGAATGTCAGTATTCTAGTTAATGGAAACATAATTATCTTCATAACAAATATTAGCACATATATCTTATGATGCAATGACTTTAGAGCTGGCACTTGGAGACTCATGAAGAAAAAGTTTTAGTTTAAAAGCTTCCCACAAATATAAAATGTAAAATAAAATAAATCGAATTGTGATAAAACTGGGCAAATGACCTTTACTTTAATCGCTAAGTGAACTGGAGAGCAGACTAATTAGGATAACATTAATGGCCCTTATTTCAGAGAAAATATTAGCTAGCAGGATTCTTCTTAGAAATGATTTTTTTCCCTCTTTTGTCAAATTTCCTTTCTATGGTAGGATGTCAGAGGGAAACTTCACCCATTTGGTGTAAAAAAGAGAGAGTATCTCTGGTAAAGGGCTGAGAAAGAGATCAGGAAGAGGAAGGCAGTAGAGCCAATGAATGGCAAATAAGTTCCGAGTCGCTGCTTAATCATTTCCCTACCACAGGCTTCTATCTGGATAGGACCAAAAGGGCTTCACTTAATGAGAAGATTTATCTTTAGTGTCTACCAAGTGAGAGTTGATCTGACATTGTTTGAACAGACAACATCAAAATGCACGGGCTTAAAGCTGGTGTATTGCTAAAATGCTGAAGGAATCTCATAACAAATACATTCAAAATACACAATTTAAATCCTTTTTAAAGGGCACCCCGCATTAATCCTTCAGCTGGGGTTCCTCATTTTTATAGCATCATTTATCACTTTAATGTAACATTAGTTTAGCAGCTAAAAGCCATGGCAGAAAACCTGCACTGAATGTTGAAACATTAATGACTTAAGCAAAAAAAGGAAGCCCTTGAAAGAGCAGCGGTGCTCTAGTTCTTTCCCCTAGGTTATAACCACAGATGCAGGAAGCAATTGCTGCTATATAAATAATACCACAACGTGGTTAATGTTGGCAAGACCAGACGTATTTGTGATGCTAAAGGGTAAATAACAAAAGGTTTGACAAACTGACTCAAGGGAGAAATGTGTATTTATGTTAGGGGGGGAGTGGTAAGGGGGAGAAGGATGAGATCAGTTCTTTGCTCCTATTACAGATTTTTCTAAAGAAAAAAATGTAGGGGTGGAGATGACTCGTAGGGTGGAGGGTGGAAATATCAGGGCATCCTAGCAGCACAGATGGCTTTGGGACTCATTACCTCCCACTATACCTGCAGCTATGCATGCTTCAGGAGATTGGACATGGGTGTGGGGAGAGGAAAAAGTCACTGAAAGCTCCTTTTTGGAGAGGAAAAGTCCCAGTGAAATAAACTGCATACATTATTTGAGATATAGGCTTTTTGAGGGGGCGGGGTGGTGAGCACCCCTGGCTTTGCTCAGGGCTCACTTCTGACTCAGTGCTCAGGGATCCCTCTTGGCAGGGCTTGGGAACTATTTGGAATATCAGGGATCAGGCTGACTGTGTACAAGGCAAGTGCTGTGCTATCACTGTCACACCTATATTTTGCTTTTGCCTGCCTGAAACATACCTGACTGATATCCGAGTCTACTGCCTGGTCATGGAAAAGAGTGTTACCCGTTCTTGAATCACGTTTTTCACATTATGAAGTGGATGAGTCAGAGGTGGAGAAAAGGGGCTCTCTACATGAAATCTGATGGGTTCTTCTAGCACAAATCATTTATGGACTAGCTTTGCTACTACTACGATGAAATCTATCAATTATTTTTATCATGCTGTCCATAAGTGCACTGCAAGAGGAAGCTATTTGGGAACTTCTCAGCACTCCTAATGTCACTCTCAGTGGCAGAATTTTTCTCCTTATCAAACTCTCTGCCAGTACCTTCATGCATGAGGCCTGTCCGAACGTGTGGAGAGGGGCCTTCAGCATGGCTGTAGCTAAGTTCCGATGGTCTTCGGCCGCCGGGAGCTCTGCTCGGAGTGGGGAGTGAAGCTGGAGCCCATCCCCTCTGAGTGGCCCCGGGGAAGACAGCCAGGCATGCGGGCAAGAGACTCTCTGCATCACTCTCTTCTGAGAGCTCGCTTTTAAGTCTCTCTCTGGATGTTGGCCATTGATGGGATTACACACACCTGGGTTCCTCTGCCAGTACCTTCATGCATGAGGCCTGTCCGAACATGTGGAGAGGGGCCTCCAGCATGGCTATAGCTAGGTTCCGGTGGTCTTCGGCCCCCGGAGCTCTGCTTGGGGTAGGGAGGGAAGCTGGAGCCCATCACCTCCAAGGGGCCCCGGGGAAGACAGCCAGGTGTGTGTAATCCCATCACAACATCCAGAGAGAGACTTTAAAGCAAGCTCTCAGAAGCTTGTAGCCTACTTCTCCCTCTGGGAGAAACTGGCAAGCTTCTGAGAGTTTCCTGCCCACATGGGACAGCCTTGCAAGCTTCTCATGGTGTATTCATATGCTAAATCCAGTAACAAGCTGGATTTCATTCCTCTGACCCCTGAAAGAGCCCCCAGTGCGACATTGTTGGGAGGGCCCAGGCGAGATAGACTCCTAAGATCTCAGGGAAAGGACCAAATGAGAGGTTACTGAGCCCACCCAAGAAATCAGTGATTAACAGGATTTTGTGATTCATGATTCGTGATCAAACTCTAGTCAGGCTCCCTTGAACCATCGTTTTGATTATGCCTTATCCTTGGCCTAGAAGATGTGAAAAAAAAAAAAACACTAACAAAGTTTGTAGTTGAAAATTGCAGGGGCTATAAAGATAGGTACTTTGAGTAGTGTGCTTACCTTGTATGCAGCTGACCCAAATTTGATCCCCGGTACCCCAGATGGTTTCCTGAGCCCCACAGGAGCAATTCCTGTATGCAGAACCTAGAGTAACCCCTGAGTATACCAGTATGGCCCCCCAAAAAAGGGATTGCATCACTAGGAGGACTCTATTCCCTCTCAGAGTTTGAAAGTCTTGAAAAAAGTTCAAGGTTATCAAAAGAATTTGCAGTTTGTTCCAGCAAATATCTGATGATGGGGTCCCTATGTATGAGTGTGTGTGGGAGACAAGAACCTAACTTTGATAAGCGCCAGGTAAAAATCCTGGGTGAGTTTCACAAAAACCAATTTCCTCTTTCTTCTTTTGTAATTTTTCACTTCCCCGACTCTCCTGAACTGCCTTTCTCCCTACTGTATACCCTCATTTTCCCCTTTAAGTGCCCAGTCATCTCTGTACAAATCAAAGTTGAATTTATTGTAAGCTGGACTGGTAGCCCTATTGCAACAGTGTATTACTGCACAGAATCTGTCCTCTATCACTTTAGCTAGTGCCCAGTTTTACTTCGGACATTAGATGAAGAGAGAGATGGAGGGAGGTGCTCGAATCCAGCTGGGTCTGAGGCATAGGGTAACGGAAAAAATGATTGAGATAGGGAGACAGTGTAGGCAGAGAAAAGTGCATTTGTTGAAATACAGTATACTGGTCAGACTGACAGTGAAGGCCTTCAAAGAGAAACCTGCTTAGCACATACTTGGGAGTCTTTTACCTTGTGTCTCTGCGCTGCTCAGACAGGACACTTAGGCTTTCTATGGATTAGTAAATTTTAGGAGGTGGGTGAGCAGGAAACGTGGAGACAGTTCTAGGAATTGAGCAGGAGCGTTGAGCTCCCGTGGGACTCGAGAGTTTGCTGGGCACAGCGGATTATATGAGCAGGGAAAACAAAGCTGATTGTGCTAGCAGGCTTTTGAAATAGGACTTAAACTGGGCATCTTTTTAGGGGGCTTTTGCTAGACCACTTCATTAGGCAGCCGCCCACGCCATTTCATAGTTAACACTTTCCTGATAACCTCTTGGGTAAAATAAAAGCAAATTTCTCATCCTGTTTTTTATATAGCCCATGGTGGGCCTTTCCCATCTGCCCCACCTCTTCCTGTCTTTGGGGCCCATCTGGCTTTTGTTTTAATCTTGAACACAGCAGATGACATCTCTACCAGAGAGTCCTATTTTCAGCTCTCTTGGGCAAACTACTAAAACAGAGCCATGCTCCCAAATTTACTGTGTTTAAAGACAATAAAAATCTAGAACGTATTATTTTCCCCTGACCGAGGGCAGCGTCTAAAATGACCAACTCCAATATTTCTGCAAAGATTTCGAAGGCTCTATTAAAAAACACTAATATATCAAATCACTACTTAAAATAGCCCTGCATGGTTTGTGGGTCTCTAAGGAGTTCTTGCGAACTAAATCAGAGTCTTCTTCACAATCAGCAGTAACGGCCAACTCTTCTTTGGAAGTGGATTCAACTTGAACTTTGTGCTAAGTACTTTCACCCTGCCCATTATACATTACACAGGTTGAGACATCTTTAGCTGCTATTTTTGATCTGGTGCTATAAGTTTCGACCCTCAGCTAAAGAAGTTCTAGGAAACCTGGTAGCTAATCTGTCTATACTCCATGTTTTGGTTTAAAACTTTGCTATTAGGCAGAGGACCCTGATTGTCTGTAAAACCTGAGACCTAGTTAGAGATAACAGAATCCTACCCCAGACCTACTTAATAATAATTAACATTTTTTAATAATGTAGGAGTACTGCTATTTATTTAGCCATTGATTAAGCTGATTGAATTGGGCATGAACTCCATATTACTTTTTTTTTTAAATTCTATTCTGAATGTTAACTTTAGTTTATTATTTTATTATTATTTTCCCTTTTTTTTTGATTCACCATGAGATATAGCTACAAAGCTTTCATGTTTGAGCTTCAGCCATATGATCATCAAACACCCATCCTTCACCAGTGCACACTTTCCACCACCAAAATTCCCAGTATTCCCATCCTTCTCCCCGTTCCAACCCTTCCCCTGCTTGTGTGGTGAAAATTTCCCCCATACTCTCTCTCTACTTTGGTTATATATGATATTTCGACACCAGTCTCACCACCACTCAAACCTGCCAAAAAGGCAATGCTAAATAATTTATTTTTTATTGCTAGATATGGTTAGAATATAATGTCCAGGAAAATTTGTGTGATTCTCTTCCGGGAGCTTTAGTTTGTAGTCTCTGAGTCTTAGAACATTGATGAGATTACATGGTGCTGGGACAGTTTGTGGGTGTGATCACCAAGCTTCTGGAAAACTGGGGACCTAGGGAGAGGAGGCCCAGTCCCGACCCAAGCGGGCTTAGAGATCTCAATCACAGGTTCCCACATATCTGAGTTTTCCTGCCAGTCCGCTCTCTGGTGAGGTTCATCCCGTTTTGGGTGAGGCTCATCCGAGCATGTGAAGAGTGGCCTTGGGCATGGCAGTGGTTGGGTTCTGGAGGTTTTCGGCTGCCAGGGTTCTGCTTGGGGCAGGGAGGGGAACTCAACCCACCCTCCCCCCTCCAGGTTCCCCCGGGTGAAGACAGCCTGGCGCTCGCTTCTGAGAGCTTTATAGTTTCTGGGCCTTAGCCATTGATGAGATTACATGGTGCCAGGGGCAGTTTGAGGATGTGACTGCCAAGCTACTGGGAAACTGGGGACCTGTGGGGCTGAGGCCAAGTCGTAATCCAAGCGAGCCTAGAGCTCTCAGTCATGGTTCCCACCTACCTCTGCGCTACAAGCCCTAACTGCATCTTTTGATATCTTTTGAGATTTATGGGTCTCTGAAATAAGGCCAATAAATGAGCTTATATAGCTGAGCTGAGGTGGTTTGTGGGTATGTCTCCCATATACCTAACTTTTGCCAGTTTAATTCTTAGTAAACTTGGCCCCAAGTTGTTAGGGTCTGGCCAAAGGCATAGCAACAATTTTGGGGTATCCGGAAGTCTGAAGCCATCATCAAGCTGCTGATACACTTGCCCCATAGGTACAGGTTAACCTACTCGAGACCATACCCCCAGAATTAGCATTTTTTAAATAGAAACCCCATATCTCAGGCAAGATTATTCAAATGTATCTTAAAGTTTGAGAATCACTGATTTCTATAATAATCTCAATTCCTGATTTTTTCCTGGAATCTTCATTGTAATTTCTCATCTTTGTCATCCTAATGTGCCTAATAGAGTGAAAAAAGGCCTTTCCTCTCTTTCAGACAAGGACTAGAGCTCTGTTCAGTAAACTAGTATCTAGAAAGTTACTACAAGGACTGTAGCTTTGTTCTGTAACCCTGTACCTATCAGCAAATTGACTTTGTCAGTCTTGCTGACACAGAAAACATCTCTCACTTCCTCCTCCTTAGAGTACAAATCTTGTGGTTTTAAGTTGTTCTCGACTCCGTCTGATTATTCTACCCAAGACCTAGTTTAATCTCATGGTGATTCAGTTAAAAAAAAAAAGAGATTTTTCATCTTGCTTAGTTCACCTGGTCCTAGGTCAGGATGCCTTCATTTGTCATGAACTGGTGAGTATATGTTATGTCACCATAGGATGCAGAGGAGCAAGACTAGATGAATCATAGCAATGACTGGATAATATTGTAAAGATCCTGAACCTGGAGATACAAAACATGGAAATTAGCTCCATCTGGTAGTAAATATAATTTTACCTACATTTGTGGTTGTTGCAGAATTTGAAGAGTGATGTGTTTTGGAAACATTTGGTAAAACCAAGCAGTAAAATATCATTTGACTGAGAGGCGATTATGAGACCAAATGATTTATTCACATTCCATTCCTCTGACAGATATATTTTGAAAAATATTTAGACACTATAATAAAAAATGAATGAGCGCTTAAGGGAAAAATAAAAAAAATAACTGTTAGTCTCACTAAATAATTTTTTTTTCTTTTTCCTTGGGTCACACCCCAGTGATTCTCAGGGGTTACTCCTGGCTTTGCACTCAGGAATTACTCCTGGTGGTGCCTGGAGGACCATATGGGATGCTGGGGATCAAACTCATGTCGGCCGTGTTCAAGGCAAATGCCCTACCCCCTGCACTATCGCTCCAGCCCCACTAAATGGAATTTATGAATGCCTTTTCTTTTAATTTTGCATATATCATAACTCATATTTTAAATGTTTTATTGACAATAGCATAAATAATTAAGTGGAGAAAGATACTGCTTACATTGGCATTCAAAAATGTCAATGACGTGAAAAAAAGAAAAAATATATGACATGGCTACAATATACTTAATCTTTCTTCATTTCCAGCCTAATTACTCAGTTTACCATCTTGTTCTCCACCTCACCAAATCATTTATGTCTACCATGCTTGAACACACTTCTGTTGCTTTTTCTTTCAACCTAGAATGATATGTATGGAGAAAAAAAATCACCATTATTATTCTGAATCAAATATACATAACTTTGTCTCTACCCAGAAGAATAGACAACACTTTTAATCTCAGTAATTGTTTTTGAAAGGTAGAGGAACAGACTTCTCCCTTTATAGGCTTGTACAGGAATCTAAAAGGCTAATGCAGAACATAGAAAATACTTTCCAAGACTTAATCATTCAAGACAATTTTTTCTACCAAGACCAAAGACACAGAAAAAAGTCCTCATTTAAATTGTATTGACTTGGGGGCTGGAGCAATAGCACAGTGGGTAGGGCATTTGCCTTGTACCCAGTCGACCCGGATTCGATTCCCAGAATTCCATATGGTTCCCTGAATACCGCCAGGGGTAATTCCTGAGTGGAGAGCCAGGAGTAACCCCTGTGCATCGCCAGGTGTGACCCCCCAAAAAAACTGTATTAAGTTTTTTCCAAGTGGTCAAATAATGCTAAATGTCTCAAAAAACTTCTATAGACTATTCAAAGATAATAATGCATGCATTATTTTGGCCCTCTGATTGCAAGTCATGACTTTCTCCTATATTTTAGTATAGGAAGTCTTGCTGGTCTACCAAAATTGGTTAAAAAGAAGTAGAGAAGGTCATTTTCATCTTTATATGTCTCACAACACTTAAAATAGAATGTTTAGCAGAATAGATTATTTTACTCCCTGCATATTGAAACTCCTTAAAGTCTTCCGAAGTTAATCAAATATCTTTTATAAGTTTCCTGGAGACAAATACTACTTGATATATGAAGTGTGTTGGTACATGCTCTATAACTAACAGTGTTTGCATCTCAGCTCTCACGTATTTTCCTTTTTACTTTCTTGTCTAGTTTAATGCTTGGATTCAAACTAAGATGGAAGTTTAATTCAAAGTCTAAGTTCTTAACCACTGTACCATGGAACTTTAAAAGTGGTAGAAACATTAGTTATCCAAGCCAGAATTTTTACAAAATAAGTCTCTTATGAATTTGAACAGTGAAGCCATCTATGAAATTAGTTATACTTTCCTTATACTTTTCCACTTCTATACTAAAATAATTGTGAAAAGAATAAATTTATGCCTGATAGGATTTTTTGCTCTCATTGCACCAGCCAAGATAACCGCTTGAAGTAAGCATGAAAAAATGTATACTGAATTGACAAATACTCTGATTTAAATTTATTCTACTAGCTGTATTTCTTTCTCCACCACCTTCCACACATCTGACAGTGAGTCTTAGAAACATCCAATCACTTAGAGGTGAAGTCATGAAATTTGCTTCTAAATGGATAGACACAGAGAGTATCATGCTAAGTGAAATGAGTCAGAAAGAGAGGGACAGACATAAAAGGGCTGCACTCATATGTGGAGTATAGAATAAGATCACACCCAAGGAGGCTGACACCCAAGGATAGTAGATAGAAGGGCCAGGAGGATTGCCCCATAGCTGGAAGACTACTTTATGAGCTATGAGAGAAGGCAGATGGAATAGAGAAGGGATCACTAAGAAAAGGATGGCTGGAGGAATCAGTCAGGATGGGAGATGCGTGCTAAAAGTAGATAATGGACCAAACATGATGACCTCTCAGTGTCTGTGTTGCAATTCATAATGCCCAAAAGTATAGAGAGAGTATGGGGAATATTGTCTGTCACAGAAGCAGGGGGAGGGTGGGAAAGGGGGTGTATACCCTGGATATTGGTGGTGGGGAATGTGCACTGGTGGAGGGATGGGTGTTTTATCATTGTGTGATTGTAACCCAAACATGAAAGCTTGTAACTATCTCATGGTGATTCAATAAAATTAAAAAAATTACAAAAAGAAACATCCAATCACCAAAGACAGGGAGAATACAATATTCTGTATGAACTCTGTATGATGGAAAATAAGGTGTCAAAAGTCATAGGTTCTAATTCAGAAAGTTTTGTTGCATCTACTCCAGTGGTGCTTAGGGGATGAGCTCTATGTGCTTCAGAAAATCTCCTAGGGGTCAGAAACCAGGCAGCACCTTGGATAGATTCTAGGTCTCCCACGGGTAAAAAGTGCTCAGTCTTTTGTTGCTTCTCTCCACCTTTTACAAGTCTATTTTATAGACATAACTTCTCCTCTCAGACAGCTTTTTCCAAAAAGCAAGGTATAAAATAAATGGTGTTCAACCTCCCTGTAAATCTGGTTGAGTGGAAAGGTGGCAGAATTAGACATTTTAGGATTCGAAACTAATATCATTAGCTGCATGAGCTGAGCAAGTTACTTTATTTCAAGAGAGGTAAAATATTACCACAGTACTTAAAAATAGGATGTTTTCAACAACTGTTAGAGTTTTATTGTTACACTTTTCCTGGACTGGAGCAGTAGCACAGCAGGTAGGGCATTTGCGTTGCACTCGACTGACCCAGGTTAGATTCCTCCATCCCTCTCGGAGAGCCCAGCAAGCTACCTAGAGTATCCCACCCACAGGGCAGAGGCTGGCAAGCTACCTGTGGTGTATTCAATGTGCCAAATACAGTAACAACAAGTCTCACATCAGAGACCTTATTGGTGCCCACTCAAGCAAATCGATGAACAACGGGAGGCCAGTGCTACAGTGCTATACTTTTCCTGATTTTTTTTAAAATTCCTGATTATTATTAGTCATGTAAGTTGATGTGAGTTGACTTTATTTAAAGCACATCTCTATGATAATAGCTCATTTTCAACTGTGGGCTGATAATATCTGCTAGTGGCTTTAATAGATCTACCTTAAATTATTTGTTGTTTTAAGTACTTCCTAAGACACTCATATGGTAACTGAGAGACTGAATCATGCAAGGAGTTGTTTTGTATCTGACATCTTGATTTATTTCTCACTCATTTAACTTGCTTTCCCGTGCAACTTAAATTGATCAGATTTATGATTGTACAGTGAAGCCTATGTCTGAATCTTAGGCACTATTGAAACTTTATCAGGAGAGTGAATTCTTTAAATTTATGAAGCTTTCTGAAAATTCATTATGGGTAACACTTTTACCAAGAGAAATAAGCATAGAGAAGCAATGCACATAATTTCATACTGAGAAAATAGTAAACTTTTTCTCCATTGTGGAGAGCTAGAACA